>NW_026067890.1:9584283-9705780 GCF_014885135.2 Alexandromys fortis
ATATATATATATATATATATATATATGCCAAATAAATACGAAGATTTTTAATTCACCCAATTGCCCCCACTCCATGATGGTGTTCTTCTGATTTCTTATAGGAACATGGAATACCAACCAACCTGGGCTACGCAGTGGCCCCGCATCACTCAGGGGTCTACCCGGTCCATATTCAGCTGTATGCAGCATGGAAGAAGGTCTGGGGTATTCAGGTCACCAGCACTGAAGAGTATCCACATCTGAAACCTGCAAGATACCGGAAGGGCTTCATTCACAATAGCATCATGGTGAGTGCATACTCTGTGTCTGAAAGGCCTTGATACCTGTGTTAAAGGGAAGGGCTCACCATCCTATCTGATGATGGAGCACAGAACTTCTTTTACTCCACCATTCTATTTGACAACAGGATTCTTTCCTATGCTGTGGAATAATTGTACTGCGTGTATAACAATCGGGAAATAATGGGAATGAGTTTTGCATAGATTATCTATTAATATTTTCAAACTGAAAATTGATCTGGGCCTCCTTTGCTTCTCCTGAGGGATTCCTCAGTATTGCTTGTTTGCATGATTTTACAAAGAGCTGAAGGTAGGCTGCTGCTCTATGGATCAAGAAAACAACAGCTCTCCAGTCACTTCAGTACTACCAGTGAAAAGGGAACAATAACACTTGAAAGCCAAATCTTTCTGTCAAGCATATTTTGACTTTTAGGCATTCAGAGTAACTTAGGATGCTGTTTAATTTCCCTTTCTTCTTCTTGCAAATTGAAGGGAAATGTGGTATGTACTTCCTTTCCTTGTGTATTAGCTAAAAAAAAAAAAAAATAATACTCAAGCTTAAGAATGGTACGTCCATTGTGATAAATGAGAGTAAAATCACATGAATTTGAGCTGGAAGTTTAACATATTCATTGGGGGGGGGGGAGAAAGAGGGACACCATGTCTATAGTTCTAAGAAAGCCAGTTTTATCCAGTTTCGGGTATCTTTGAAGTTGTTACCACCATTAACTCTCAAGACCACAGCATTAGTTAACAACTTTCTTTCTGTTTAGTATTTATACTAACCCACAGTATCATTCACATTGACACTTGATCTGTCTATTCTTACATCTAATCTCCATGTAAAAAGAAGAGACAGGAATATAGAGCTACCCAGAGTTGGAACTCATTTTATCATGGGGCTTTAATCACCTCGTTGTTAGAATATAGCACCAGAGGACCAAAGAACAAAGAACGATACCTAAAATCATTGATACTATAAATAGTGCAGTTGAAGTCAATAGAAATCAGGCAGTATAAAAATAATTATTCACATACACTTAAAATCAGAGAAAGTATTGAGATTCTTTCATTGTGTGATCACCCAACATGTCATAAAGGAAATCTTTCTTTTAGCCAAGACTCCATGCTTTCATTTACCTTGAATTTAATTATGAAAGTTAAATGAAGAATAAATGCCATCATAGCTTTCTTGTGTAATTGGGTGCATTTTCTATTAGACTATAAATACTTTATTATTCAAAATTGGATTTTAGAGACAATTTGCTTACTTGTTTTGTCTGTTGAACCTCCAGAGCTAAAGCAAATTCAACACAAAAATATTGCAGAAACAGTCATTAAATAGTTCGACTACCAGTGAGAACTTTAAAGTCAGGGTAGAGTACAGACAAAACAAGGCAGAGATGGTCAGAAAAATTGACTTTGAATACCTAACCCTGCGTATTCTGCAAGACTGAGTGTCAGAAGGAGACGAGAGGCTTAATTGGATGAGAAGAATAACATTGGTAGCTGTCTGAATCAAATGAATCCTAAGATAATTTTTTATTCCTTAACCCAAGTCAGGCAGTAGTTTAGGTTTATAGAGCGAAATTAACTGTGTACATATTCTAAACTCCAAATTGTGTTTCTTTGATTCGGTTACTACACTGACATTTACAAAATTAAATCAACATGAACCCTCGGTTACAGTAAGACACCAGGAACTTTTTGCTGAGTGTGAAATTATAGGAGCATAACAGTTCCTAGCTACATCTTACCAGTGTGTTGCCTTTCCCTCTTTGTCATCAGGTCCTCCCTCGACAGACCTGTGGGCTGTTCACACACACTATTTTCTACAAGGAGTATCCAGGAGGACCCCAAGAATTGGATAAAAGTATCAAGGGAGGTGAACTCTTCCTCACAATCCTTCTAAACCCAGTATGTGTTCTATTTGTACATTTTATAGTGGCATCAGTATTGTCAAATAAGTTGCATTTTTTTAATCTAAATCCTGAGGACGGTTTTTTTTTTCAAACAGGCTCTTATAGTGGCATTTCACTTCTATATTAATAACTAAAGCTTGCCTGAAGATCAGAGAGTAAAACAGTCATACTGGTGGGCCTTACAGACCAGGTAGTGGTAATACACACCTTTAATCCCAGTAGCCACACTAGTTGCCTTAGAAACCGGGTGGTGCATGCCTTTAATCCCAGCATTAGAGAGGATTATAAAATGAGAGGCAACAGCTCTCAGGCACAGTATCATTCTGAGATTCCTGGAGGCAGGATCGTAATTTTCTGACTGAGGTAGAAGTAAGAGCCAGTGGCTGGATGCTTTGCTTTTCAGACCTTCAGTTTGAACCCCAATCTCTCTCTCTCTCTCTCCCTCTCCCTCTCCCTCTCCCTCTCCCTCTCCCTCTCCCTCTCTCTCTCTCTCTCTCTCTCTCTCTCTCTCTCTCTCTCTCTCTCTCTCTCTCTCTCTCTTTCTCTTTTATTAATCATGCTTCAGGTTCTCATTGGGTTTCCTGGCTCGCATAGAATTTGTTTTGTAAACCAAGTGGAACTTGAACCCACAAAGATTCCCCCTGCTTCTGCCTCCAAAGTGCTAGGATTAAAAGTGTGTGATACCACACCCAGCTCATGGCCTTATCCTTTATGGGCAAAATATTTTTACTGAAATGTAATTAAAATCTACATTTCAAATCCTTTCCTTGATACAATCTGGTTTCTTGGGAACTTTTCACAGTGAATATGATTTTGACTATGGGCTTACTGCTTTATTGTGTTGGCATATTTTTTTTTAATTTATCCCTAATTTTTGAAGAGTTTTTATCATGAAAAGATGTTGGCTTTTCCTAAAAGGCTTCTTCTTTTGCACACAATTAGATGATTAGATTATTTTTATTCTTCATCCCATTTTTAACATATAGCAGTCAGTGATTTTCCAATTCTGTACCAGTGCTGCATCCTTGGGATAGATTCTATGAGCACGGTGAAGAAATTTTTTATACATCATTTGGTTTGTCTATTATCTTCTACCCCTCTTAATTCTAAGATTCGCCAGAGAACAACCAGTTCCACCATTTTGTTCAAATTAGAACTTTCATTAAAATGTTAAATACTGACTAATATGGAATTTGATCAGGACCATCACCTGGAAAGTTTCCAGGTAAGTGGCCCCAGAGACACATGTTGTGGGGCGTCTCATATGGACAAAACCCAAGAGACAGCATACTAATCCAATGAGGCTTTGTTGTTATTGTTCAAGAACGACAGCTCCCATAATCCCAGAATGTTATCTCGTCCTTGGGCAGGCTGGGTTTGAAGGCTATTTAGGTTATAACATCCTGAGGGGTTTAAGCCCATATTTATAAAGGATATTGAAAAGGAATGTTGTTGTTGTTGGTTGTAGTGTTGTTCTTTGTATTTACTATTAGGGTAATGCCTGCTTCATTAACAGGGGTTTGGAATTTTATTTCTTACTTCCTCTTCAACTTTTTGGAGGAATTTAAGACAAAGTAATATTAACACACTTAATATTTGTGTGTTCATCAGTGAAATCAGAAAGTCCTGAGTTCCTTTGGGTTGAGAATATTTGTTTCTTTTGAAATTATAGTGTAATGACATCATTCCTCTTCCTTTTCTCCCTCCAAATCCTCCCATATCTTTCTTGTTCTCTTTCAAACTTTTGGCCACTTTTCTTTCATTGTTATCACATTCATATGTGCATATAAATATTTATTTCTAAGTATATATGAATAACCGCCTCAGTCTGTATGCTACATGTATGAATGTTTTCAGAGCCGACCATTTGGTATTGGATAAACAGTTGGTAGTTTCTTCCCTGAACTATTTCTTCCACTCCCAGCACCCATTTGCCTGTACTTCTTTGTGTAGGGTTGAGGCCTCATGGTCTTTCCTCATCCATTTTGATTAGTCTATTGCTGTTGTCCTTGTTCAGATCATGTTTGGGCAGTAACTTATGAGACACATCTCATGGCAAACTTTTTGATTTCTCTGGCTTTTTTAATCATGCTGCCCCTTCTTCAGAAATGTTCCCTGAGCCTTAGGTGCACGAGTGTTTTGTAGAAGCATCAGTTAGACCTGGACTCCTCAACTTTGTACTTGTGGTTTCTGAAGTAGTGTTTGTTTCCAAAAGAAGATTCCTTGATGAGCAGTGAAAACTACAGTTGTTATCTGTGGATAGAAGGGCAAATGTTAGATTGATACTTGGGATTGTGATGGTTTAGTAAAATAGTGTTCTACATTCTTCTCCAGTATCTACTATTTATTTATTTTATGTGTATGAGGCTTTTTTGCCTGAGTCTATGTATGTGTACCAAGTACATCCCTGGTGGCCATGGATATCAGAAAATGGCATGGCCTTTCCTGGAACCAGAGTTAAGAATGATTATAAACCACCTTATGGTTCTGGGAACTGAACACAGATCCTCTGAAAGTGTAACGAGTGCTGTTAACCACTGAACCAGCCCTCCAGCCCCTATTAAGAGGCTTTAATTACTGGGTTAATTTTTCTTTTTGTGGCTATCATTAGATTTATATTTCTAGAAAATTCTGTTTTGTACATTGATTTGTTGGTACGTGATGCCTATACTGCCCTCACAATCCTTTGTATTTCTGAAGTATCAATTATAATGTCTCTTCTTTCATTTCTGATTTCATTATCTAAATCATTTCTTTTCCTACTCTGTCAACTTGTATAAATTTGTACAAATCAAAACTCTTAGGGCATTGATTAGATTTCTGTTATTTTTATAGTCTCTACATCATTTACTTCTGCTCTTATCATTGCTTTGTCCTCTTTTATGATACCTTTGAGCTTAATGTTATCTTCTTTCCTAGTTCTCTGAGGTGTGAAACCAGAAGTTTGAGAATTTTCTTTACTCTTCATTTGACATTCAGTGTTACCATCTTCCCTTTCAGATTTTCTTTACAATCCCTCTCAAGACTAGTTGGTAAATTCTAGGCATACTAAAGGGAGGGTAGACTTCATCCCCCAAGTAGTATGATTCTTTATGATGCTTAACAAGAAAATCCAACTTTGCTAAGTATGTGCATATATAATATATAAATATACATATACAATATAATTGTCAGTTGTTATCTGAATGTTTGTCAAATTCTCAAAATGTACTATTGTTATGTTGTTCTGTAACCAAAATTTGACATTTGCAATTTAATCAGCAGTACATGTTTAGCTCTAATAATATATTTCCTGGTTAATATATCAGTAGACACACTTAAAATCTCTAAAAGTATCCACATGTGGAAGACTAAATTGAAAATGTGTATTGGTGGGCCATAATCATACATTTAGGTAACCCAAAACTTAATTCTTTGTTAACTTTATTTGACATCAAATTTAGAAGGTAGCCCATTTTTCTTACTTGTGTCCTTTTAGCTATCAAATTTTTAATAAATATACGATTTAATAAATCATAGCTGTATGGGACTATATCACCATGAGATGTTTGGATTATTTAAGCTCTCTGATTTTTCTCCCTTAACGATTTTATTTTTGAGGTCTCAGAGAAGCGTGTCCTCATTTACATCTCATTGCACATGGAACGTAGGAGATAATGGGATTTATGCTATAACCACCTTGCTTAATTTAAGAAAATTTCATGCACAGAACAAGAAGTGTATGCTTTGAATAAAACTAGAAGGAAGCATCAGCTATATTTGAAATGGATTTTTGTTAGGTTGTTTATATATAATATTTTAAAGTCACAAAGAAATCAAATGTAAACAAACCTGTCTGTATGAAAATCATAGCATAACTTACAAGTTTAATAAGAATAGTGAATTAAATTGGAATAGAAGTGAGTTAGCTGGATATTACATTTCATCCACTGAAGGTGCATGTTTACTTAAACCAATGCAAAGAAAACTGTTGGATTGATATGCCGGACTCACACAGACCATGAAACATAAAATTTGAGGCTACATACTCTTTAGCAAGAAATTTTATTTTTTTTAACTCACCTGGAATTATAAAAATAACTATGAGCGGGGAAGTGGTGGCACACGCCTTTAATCAAGCACTCAGGGGAGAGAGGCATTGAACTCACAGAGATCAATGCCAGTCTGGTCTCCAAGAACTAGTTCCATGACAGACACCAAAACTATAGAGAAACCCTGTTTCAGAAAACAAAAATCAAAAGACAAACAAAAACTATATAAAAATTAAGATTACACATGCATAGGCAGACCTTTCTCTCCTGCCAACCAGTTCCCAAATAATCATACAGAGATTTATATTAATTATAAATGTTCTGCCAATGGCTCAGGCTTGTTATAAGCTAATATTACATTTTAAAATTACCATATTTCTTCCCTATACTCTGGCAATATGGCTCAGTACTTTTCCTTAGTCAGTCAAATTCGTCTCTGCTTCCTCTCCATCTCCCAGTGACTCTTGAGACTCCTTCTCTTTTTCTTCATTTTGCTTGCCAGTCTTGCCTAAGTTCTACCTGTCTACCTATTGGTCAGTCAGCTTCTTTATTAAACCAATCACAGTGGCATACATCCACACAGTGTAAAGGAATAGTCCACACACATAAGTGTCAGTGAAAATCAAAATAGAAACTTTTGCATGTCACCTATTGTCATTGAAAATGTATTCTCAGTAGATGCCCAGGTCCGTTTATCTTTGTTCCTATTTTTTGGTTCCATTCTTGACCCATACCTGCTCTGACCCTCTTTAAATACATTCTGTCATCAACACACTGAATGCTGCTGCCCCTTCTGCACATCCTTCCCATGTTTGATGGCTGTTAATATTTATTTAATGTCTAATTACTAGTTTTATTGAATGTCTAATACATCTAGCTTTCAATATTGAATCTAATACAATTCATAAAGCATGATTCTGATATGTAAATGACTTCTTTTAAAGTAGAAGATAACACAGTGTCTAATAATCCATCTATAGTAGTGGTTAACCAAGAAAACTATCTTCATCACTGTAAAACACACTTAAACGACTCATCATCAACATGCAAATGTGTTTTGATTTCGACCGGAAAGAACAAGGGAGAGGGAGAGTTTCAGAATTTCCCTTGTATCTAACAACACACTGTGTTTGCTTTTAGCACTGGAATGGATGGTGAATTCAAAATAGAATATTTAGATAAAGGAGTTAGATCAGCACATGGGAAGCAAAAAGAGAAGGAACTCGTGCAGATAGAAGAGTGTATCCTATTATTGGACTACAAAATCTACATTGGCCAAAAAGTGGACCACAAGAATGTCTTAAAACGCAATGTTGCTCACAATCTGCACAGTATACAGAGGTAGCAATCTAAGAAGATGCCTTTCAATTTGGTAGAGACACATGCTACAGACAGCCTGACCCAACACGGCAATGCTGGGTGACTTCAATACTTCACTCTGATCAGTAGAGAGGTCATCCAGTCAAAAACTAAATAGAGAAACTCTGAAACTAAATGACATCATAAATCAAATGGACCTAACAGTCAGCTATAGACCATTTCATTCGAACAATAAAGAATGTACTTTCTTCTCTGCAACCTATGAAACTTTCTCCAAAATTGGCCAAACATTAGGACACAAAGCAGTCTAAACAGATTTATTGAAATTGAAATAGTATCCTGCATATGATCAGACCACAAAGGAATAAAGCTACATATCAACAAAAATAAGAATGACAGAAAGTACACAGACTCGTGGGAAACCAAAAAGCCGACTGTTGGATATAATTTAGTCAAAGGAGAAACCAAGAAAGAAATTAGAAAATTCCTCGAGCATTGAATAAAAGTAAAATCACAGCACACCAAAGCCTCTGAGGTACAATGAAATGTTCTCTCTTTGGGTTTACAGCACTGTGTGCCAACATGAAAAACTGGAGAGAGCTCATACTAATAATTTAATGTTGCACCCAAAGTCCTTGGAAAAATAAAATCAAACAGCAAATGAATATTCAGGTAGAGACTATAAAAGTTAGGGCTGTAGGTTTTTTTTTTTTTTTTTTAGAGTTAGGTATTATGGGTTTGCCCCCAACCAGCCAGGTTCACATTGCCATATTATCTATTGTTCAGCTCATGTTCAGGCAGTCATATTGGCAAAACTATGAATATAGGTTTTCATATTTTTAGGAGACACCATCTTTCAACAACCACTTTGACCCTCTAACTTTTACAGTCTTTCTGCCCCCTCTTCTTCAATATTCCCTGAGCTTTAGGTACCTAGGTTGTTTTGTAGATTTGTTCATTGAGACTGGATTGCCCAACTCTGCATTTCGATTGGAGGCAACTAGGAAATGGTGAGAGTCAGTATAATTGTCTTCCTCAGAGAAGAGCACATTAATAAGTTACCCAATACTGGATGATCTATCCTTAAAACAAATATACAAATAGCATTATGTAGACTGAGCAGGTTATATTTAAGAATATATACATATATGCGTGCAACAACAGTTAATGAAAAAAGAGGCCATGAATTTGAAAGCAAGCAAGGAGCGGGTATGTGAGATTTGGAGGACAAAACAGGAAGAAAGTAATGATGTTGTTACAATATAATCTCAAAAATAAAAGAAGTAATCACAACATCAAAAGAGACGATAAAAATTAGGGTTGAAATAAGTGAGATAGAAACAAAATTCACAAGAAAAATCAATGAAATGAAAAGTTGGTTCCATGAAAAGATTAACAAGATTGACAAATATTTAGCCAAATTAACCAAAAAGGAGATAGAATCCAAATTAATTAGAGCAACCATGAAAGGGAAACAGTACAACAGATATTGAGGACATTCGGAGAAGTATGGAAAGATATTTTTAAAATGCGCACTAAAATTCTCAAAGAAAGATATGAAATTCTAGATATTTATGACCTACTAGATGAAGTAAATAATTTAAATAATTCCACAAAAAAAAACTAATGAAATAATGAAAGAGAAGCAATAACAAAAATCTCCCAACTAAAAATATCCCAGGACCAGATGGTTCTGTTGCAGAACCATACCTGATCCCAATGGAAGAACTAAAACAAATTTTCAGCATTTTTTTTTTAATTTGTTTGCAAGACACAATGCTGACGGTGAAAGTCAATGTACCGGATGATAATATTGACATCAAATTTTTGCAACAGAATAAATCCACAAAATCTAACAAGGTAAAATCTAATAAGGAATAATGTCAACTTCTAATTATCAAAGAAGCTATTGGGATGATGTCAGCCTTGTGTAACTGTGAACATTGGACAGGAGAGCTGTAGGTCCTTGCTGACATACTAAGCTCCTCCCTTAACAGACTATATGTAGGATTAAGGAAGCAATCACTTCTCTTATTTCATGAAATCACAATAATCTGTGATTTCTGTGTTCTCAAGCAAATAGACCTTTACACAAATATTTTCATATCAAAACATAGAGAATATGATGTGAGTTTCACTGAAACATTACAGGCCAGTCTTATATATGTGAATCTTTGTGTGATTTTTTTGTTTGTTTGTTTTAATAGGGCTTCTCTATGTAGCTCTGGCTGTCCTGGAACTCACTCTGTAGAACAGACTGGCCTTGAACTCAGAGAGCCACCTGCTTCTGCCTCAAGAGGGCTGGTGTGCGCCACCACTTCCTGTTTTTTTTGTATGATTTTTACATTTAGAAAAAATACAATTTATAATCAACATACGTAAGAATAGAAAGATAAAGCTTGGTGATATTTACTGGTAGATACTAGAAAAGTGGAATCTTACCTTCCACCACTTTCTTCCTTGACAAACATTACATGCAGGTGTGACAGAACCAGGAATTTCGAATTTTTACCAGAAATTTCTGAAATTTATGTATGTGTGTGTTAGAACCTAAAAGACTAATTAGAACTTACAAAGGTCCACAAAAAACTCTACCAGTATCCCTCTCTCTAGCGTGCTTAAAATAGAATAAAAAAATACATAGTTCTTTTATCATCTTGGGAATTCATGTGCCTAAAGGAAGGGAACTAGATTAAATTACTTGAAAAATTCTTTATTTTTCTATCATCTAACTTCTATAACTACTGTGAAACTAAAAGGAATGAGATCTCCTTAGAGAAGCAGTGTATTTTTTACCCTGCATTCAACATAAATACTCACATTTGTGTTTTCTACGCCAAACTAGAGTAGTATCTTTTCTATGTTCAAACGTCCTTAGTATTATTGGGTTTTGTGTATTTACAACAGCTGTCTTTTATTTTAATCATCCATAAGCTGTCATTTAGAAATGTATCATGTTGGTGTGATAACTTTAAGCTTATTTTTATTATTTTTAAATCAGTGTATGTATGTTTGTCTCTACATGATTTTGTCCATGTGCAAGTGGTACCTGCAGAGGTCTGAATAGAGCCCTGGAGATCTGGGCAGTTGTGAACCACTGCATATAAAGACCTGAACTAAAGTCATGTCCTTTCCATGAGAAGTATATACTACTAACCACTGAGCATCTCGTCACTTCGCAGTTTCTATAATTCTAAACATTTAAAAATATGACATTAATTTCTAATATACCATAAAAGAAAAAGTAAAAATTTGAATAATTGGTACATGCTCAAATCTAATTATCATTATACATTAGATATTTGGTTTTGGAAAACCACAAGGAATTGTGTGTTCTGATTTCCTTAGGTACCAATTTGCTTTGGTCAAATGTGTATCAAGATTGAAAACTATATTATCTGAGCACCATTTGAATGACAGCTGAAAAGAATAGCTAGGCGCCCGTCCACTTAACATTCAGATAGCTCCGTGTTATTTGTCTTAGATTCTTATCGTGACCTCATCACATATTGATATTTTCCTGCACTGTTCACACTTGTCAAACACTAACATGTATTTCCCTGGTGCCGAATCCTTCTTGTATTTTCAATATAATCTTTGTTCAGACAGGAAGAAATATAATTTAATCATGTCTGAGATGAAACAGCTTATCCCAGGAAGCTCGCCATCATTCAAGTAAAGACACTACCCTATAAAATATGCAGTGACTGACAATAGTTTTCAAAAAAAAAAAAAAAAAGAAAGAAAGAAGAGAAAAAGATCTGAGATCTTCTCAGATAGGGTCATCAGTAACTAAAAAGCTTAAAATGAATCCGCCCTACTGGATCTAATTTTTCCCTTACTCATTTTAATTTTGTGCCACACATATTGAAAAAGCACAATATGAAAATAAGACTTTCTAGGGACTTTTATTTGTTTGTTTATTTATTTTGATGGATGCAGTTGAAAATCCAGGACTCTTGAACAGTGGAAGTTCTGGAGACAGGTTATTTACTGTGTCTTCCAAAGTTCAAAACTATGCCTATGCTCACTAACTGGTGCCAAGTCTACTGACTTTTTGTTAAGTTCAGATAAAGCAGCAGATGCATTCCTGAAGGAGTGCTACGCTTGAAATTGACAGTAGAATATAATGCAGCTGCAGGAATACTTCTAAAGGGTTTCACACGGAGGTTCAGGAGGGACATGGAGGGCGATGGTTAGGGGTACAGAGTTTATTAGAACATCTGTTAACTCCACCGCAGACAGATAGACCACAGCACAGTGGAGACTCTGATGAGAGGTCAGGGCTAAGCCACCAGAGAAAATACCAGGGCAAAAACCTCTGAAGAGAGGATGAAGAACCCAGGTGGCAGAAACTGGAAATGTCTTCTTACATTTTTGTGAGGATGTGGGTGTTTTCACAATATAAGCCTACAGTGAGGAAGGGATGGGGAGGCTGTGTGGCCTAACACCTGCTTCCATGTAAACTCATTTGTCCAGGTGAGAGATCCTGGCACCCCGAAGTCTGTTAGCCAGTAACTCAAATGTATCCCCAAAGGATGCCTCTTAGTGACATGAGAAAGGCCTGCAAGTTAGGACGTGTGAGTGGCAAGATTACATTTTTATATTCCAGACTTTGGTTTACATAAGGATAAAGAAATAGAAAAGGAATTTTACAGGAAAAGGAAGCAGAGCAGGAGACCCAAGAGATAATGGATGACAACTCAGCTAATATCTTCAGAGCTCAGAATTGACGCCATAGACTAGGATGGGGCTTCATTGCCTGGAACAAGTTAACAGGTGCTGAAATCTTTGAGCATAGAAAGATGCCATTGACTCTAAGCAGCATACTTTGCAGTGTTCTGGACAGCCTGAATTAGTACAGGGACTAAAGAGGGAGCAACCAATGGACACAAGCATCAGAAGAGTTATTAACATTGTAATCAAAAAGCTGCTAAGTCAGGAAGTCTATGAATATCTTGAGTTGGAGATGAGTAGGCAGAAAGTACTAGAAAAGTCATGGATGGAATTGGTAATGAAAAAGTGTTCATAAGATTTTTTTTTTGTAACTTTTTACTTCAGAGGAGATTGTAGAGAAGGCAAAGAATAAAGATAGAACCTAAAAGGGTTGCTACACACCTACTCAACAGTAATCACATTAAGTAGTTTTTGAAAGAGTAAGGTAATACATTAGCCCAACACAATATTGGCTTTGGTGTGCAACATTTTAGCCTCCCACCCTTGGACAAGTTCATCGTCAAGGCTGTAACAATGCAAGTGCAACCCCTTGCAGCTCCAGTCCAGGTGTTCCTTCTTTTTGAAGCATCTGTTTATAAATACATAGCAGCTCATGTCCCAGCACAGATAAGAGTTTATCCTAGAGTCAGAGCAAGCTGGGATTTCAGGAAGGCAGATCTTCAGGAAAGAGAAACAAGTAGCAAAGCTACAGAGGAAGAAATTTCTGGATTGTATTATCCATCAACCGTATTATAATCCAGATGTAATTAAATTAATTTCTGTTCTCTGTACCTAGTGTACCATCGATGAAACTGAGATATTATGACTAATATTTAAACAATTTAAATACAGCATGGGTGAAAGGAGGTAGATAACAACAGTTGAAGTGTTTAATTTAAATTAGAGCAGTAATTTTAAAGACAGTCTCAACTTGTCCATGCGCTGTTGCTGCACCTTCAAACACTTAGGCTGGCTGAGTGAGTCTGATGAGTCTCTGAGCTTGGGGAATTTCTTGGCAGGCACCATATATATGTGTGGGATTAGTGCTGGCTTTTCAGAAACATTCAAGGCAGCAGCGATGGACAGGGAAACGTCAACAGGAAATAGCCTGAGCCAAAGTTTCAGACGTTGTATTATTTACTGATGGACAAGAGAGACCCAGATAGGCAAGTTATTTACAGAAATTCATTTCTTCGTCTGGGCGACAAGTACGCTGAGGCAACATTTCAAGCCCTTAGGTAGGTGTTTGATAATTTTGTATATGTTTGATAATTTCAAGTGTGATATCAAGGCCCTTAGGTAGATATTTGATAATTTTGTACATGTTTGATAATTTCAAGTGTGAATACAGGGCCCTTCGGTAGATGTTTGATAATTTTAGCTTTCATTCTATAGCAAGGCCCTTTCAGGAAATCAAAATATCCAGTCTTTGGCCTTACCACCAGGAGCACATCTGGTTCTGTCATCATAAAGTCTCAAAGCATTTGTTGCAGAGCCAGGCCATTGCCTCCATTCCAAGCGCCCCCACCCCTCTTTATGAAATAACACTAGTATTTCTTACTAGGAGCTGTGGGATTTACAGGTATTCTCGCCTTATTTATTTGTGCAGAAATTAACTGCTAACTTGTCTATTGCAGTGAATCTGCCTCTTTCTAGACAGAGACTTTGAAGCAATTAGAGTTCTTGGGAGCTCTGGGTCTCTGCCTTCCAGCCCAGGAGAACAGCCACCAGCTGTGAGAAGAATGGACTCCCGCAGAGTGTATAGATTGTGGAAAATTCTATTTCCACTCACAGAGAGACCTACAATCACCTACTTCCCCTTCCTCCTCCCCCTTCTCTGTTTTTTTTTTCCCTCTTCAAGTTTGCAGGACTAACCTTTACAAAAGGACACGAATCACCATTTCCACAGTGATTCACACTCACAGCAGGGATTTTGTAAAATCTGAAGTCAGCTAAGATCCCTGGCCTTACAATAGATGATATTATTCTTCCTGTTCACTCTGAAACTCGAGATCAGAGACAGTATAATGAGGCAGAAAATGTGGGCAAACCGCTCTTTTTCTGAATTTTTTATTAGTGCGTGTATTAATTTTCTAAAGTAGAATTTACTTATAAATTGGTAACACGGAATTTAAAGTAGGCTATCCCAAAAGAAAAAAATATGTCTTGAATCCTGTCTTCTCAATTCAAAAAAAAAAAAACCTGCCATTCTTGTATAGACATTCATGCATCTTTCCAATTGCTGCTGTTGCCACAATCCTGAAAAAAAATGCAATTTCTATTCCTCTATATTCTAGACTTTGAACAAGTCCATAAGATCACATTTATGTTTTTTTCCTTTCTATATTGTTTTTATAAAGAAATAAATGAAAACAACAGTATTTTATTGATAAAGCCTATTTCATCTATTGCAACTGGGTAATTTCGCTTTCCGAACTTGCATAATGAAAGTAGTAGAAAAGCTTTTTAGCATAAATAAATTTTCAACAGCAAAATGCACGTTCTCCTGCTTATGTGCCATTAGTTAAAAGATAAAAACATCACTGAAACAAACAACCACAACCCTCTTTTTCCTCTCTTATTTTGAAACTTTTAACATATAGATAAAACACACATAGTATTTCTGATATTTATTGATAATATGGAAACAAGAACCCCCTCCCATCAGTGCTCATGTATGTAGTAGGCTAGAAGAATGAAAAGGATGTTAAACTTTCATAGACCTGTGAACTTTCTACAGAGTTAAACATTCTGGACTTTTTTTTTTTTTTTCTGTAAGTTATATATGATATGTAAACTGTTACTGTCTTGTTTCATTACACTAGGACTTAGTTTTAAATAACTTGGGAGGCAGCTTAGATGTTAAACACACTTACATAATTTACACATAACTATGATCAGCTGAGGTCAGATGCCTGCGTTCGACTACCAAGCCAGAAATGGACTGGTGCACAGCACAAAGCCCAACACTGTGATGTGGGTACTGTGTGATAAGGATCACGGGGGTTTACTGACTGCCAGACTCTCCGATAATCCCAAATTCAGAATCTCGGGGAGAGATTCTGCCTCAAAGCAGTAGACAGAGAGGAGTCAAGGAAGATCCTGATACCCTCCCTTGGCTTTTGCATACACAGAGACACAGTGGCATGCACGTGTGTAAACCACAAGCACCCACTCACACACACAGAAAAATAGCTAGAAAATCAACACTGAAAGAGTTTAATTCTTAAAACAAAATACAGTCAGCATGAATACTGGTTTTTTTCTCTCTGCCTTGTTTTTTTCTGTTGATTTCTTCCCTCCATCTTTTCCTTAGTGTCAACTATAGTGATAACGCAGAGACAATATCTCCATCTAAAACATTTTGACAACTCCTGTTTTATGATTTTAGGGAAGTAAAATCATTTTCCTGTTGCTTCAATAATAATTATATATCAATGGTGAGGCAGAAAAACGAGGTATTTATCTAAATCTTAAACTGACTGGAGCCATTAGGAAGTTGTATTCTCAGTATCTAATACTTTATCATCTAATACTTATCATCTAATATCCATCTGTGTCTATCACTAAGGTTAATTTCAGTCCATTTTTATTTTCTTTTTTGAAATTGAATCAATACTGCCTTTTGAATTATTGGTTAAAATAATGAGAAACTTACTACATAATGAATGGTTACAGCCACCTAAATTTTCTAGATTGCCAATCTTCACGATTACATCTCAATCATTGTATTAAGGCTTCCTGCTTGATGTATTCATCCTGTGAGGGTTCTATTGTGTGTGTTCATGTACATTTTTAATTTAATGAATATAAGATACCATTCTCCAGAGGAACTGGTATTAGAACTGAGCAGAGCAAAAACAGTTTTGTCAGATAAGGGGGTAGCTTCCTTGGAAGGGGCCATGGAGATATGAAAATGGGAGTGTTTCTAGTCAGAAGAAAAAGGCACATTAGCTGGGTGTGGTGGTGGCTTTTATCCCAGCACTCGGGAGGCAGAGGCAGGCGGATCTCTGTGAGTTCGAGGCCAGCCTGGTCTACAAGAGCTAGATCCAGGACAGGAACCAAAAGCTATGGAGAAACCCTGTCTCGAAAATCCAAAAAAAAAAAAAAAAAAAAAAAGAAAGAAAGAAAAGAAAAAGAAAAAGGCGCATTCTGTCGGGAGACTAGGAAATCATGTGCCGCATTAGAAATATAAGACAAAACTTGTAGAGGCCTGAAATAAGGTCATGGAATGCTCAGCGTAATGTGTTGACAGTGTGAGGTCCATTATCCTGATGAAGATAAGGAATCGATTTAAATGAAGGGGCAGAAGAATCAAATCATTATTGTAATTTTTACTTGTGTTTAACGTTTAAGCACTTCTGTATGAGAAGTTTCAGTATCTGTCATTCCTGAAGCATGTGGTGTGTGTTCTTCCCTCCCTACGGTTTGTTCTCACCTTAACCTCACTATTTATCCTTCAGATTTCCACCTGAGTCCTTCTTTCTGGCCCCTGGGGTCCCTTCACTTGTTGATCTGAAAGTCACCTCTTTGCACACAAACAGAGCTGTATGCCTAACACAGTTCACAGTGGGCTATTTAGCTTCTTAAGTCTCTCCTTCAAGTGCACAGTGTTATACCCCAGCTCATGTGATGTCAGTACAGAGGACTGAATACGTTGATTCATCCTCACGTGATGAAAAATATGCATTGTAACTGTGTCTGTCTAGAAATTGTCCTTTCTCTCGTGAGTTGTTTACATTGTTTTAAAAGATGGGCAAGAAAAGAATAAAATGGGAAAGGAAACAGAGGAGAGAAGACAAAATGAAAGGAAAGAAAGAGAAGGGAGGACAGGGAAGGCAAAAGAGAGACATGGAATTAGAAAGTTGTACCTTTTCTGATGTAAAATAAGGGGATATTTCTACATAATCTACTAACACAACTTCAAAAAATCTCTTTTTAATCTTATTTATCATGTTTTCCAAAGTACTAAAAAAAGTCATGCAAAATCCGTGTGCTTAAATATTACTGCATGCAAAATGAATAAAATAGTTTTTATTGTTTTACAGAGAAAAGGCAAATATTTTGGAGTACATAAAAAGGATGATAATTTGGATATAAATCCCCATTTGAAACAGTAGAAATATAAATCATTTTTAACATAAAGTGATATTTGAGACGTGCCAAAAGCCTGTGACTCTGAGTTTTAAATGCTGCCTAATTCTCCCTCCATGCTCCAACACATAAATCAGCCTATAAAGACTTCCTCCATTATAAACAGGTTGAGTTCATTACATGTTTTGCTTTTGACAGCGTTCTGGGTGGAATGTCAGTTGACTGTGCCGTCTGAGCTATTTTTAAATTATAAAATTTCTATCATTACTTTTCATTCCAGTGAACAAATTGAGTCATAAAATGCAGTGCTTGCTCGGTCAGTCAAGACTGCGGGTTTCATTTGATTTTGTTGTCGACCAAAACACCTCAGATGTTTCTGGAAAGTTTTTCTGTTCTCCTTATTAGTGTTCCTAGTTTTCAGGTCTCTTAATTTTTACATTAATAGGCTTGCTTGTTGATATCCTGTTGTATTAAACATTGACAGCTGTGAAAATTTTAACAAGTGAACAGTCAATAGAATTAAAATAACACATAAATTTAGTATGTAAAAATTGCCAAGCAAACATGGAAGAACTTACCCATTATTACATATTTCCAGATGATTTAAAAGATGGAGGTGAGTTTAAAGTAAATGAGAAACTCGAAGCCTTCAAACCAATCAGAAAATTCTCTCAGATTTCTTTACCTTTGTAAGGAGAGAGGATGCTGTGCATTGTTTGCCAAACGATAAGATGCTCCTCACTGTCCACAGCCATTGATCCTATAGATCTGTCTTCATTGAACTTCACACCTAACAGAACATTCAGTGTTCAATTACCTCCCTGTGAGAGCATTAACTAAAGCCAGAGAGGCAGCCAAGAGATTTAGAAGTAAGGGAAAGGTCATGTTCTTGTAAATGGAAAGTTCACGATAACTCCAGTCTCCTCTAACACTATGGAAATCACTCACCTACACCATAAAGATAAGGTTTCAAGCATGGGGTATTTCTGTGATTTATAGTTGTCATTTTTAACACAATGTAAAGTATTCAGTAATGCTTTTCAAAATATAAAATCTTAAGTTGCAGAATCTTGTTCCTTCTTGCAGCTGTTATTATGAGAGCCACTTAAATTCTCTTTCACACACAGGTACACACTCAAATCAAATGTGAATAAAAGATGTGCTGTTGAAATTGCCATCCTCTTACAATTTCTTTACAGAAGTTCATTCCGTAGTCCACTTAAACAATTTGCTGCAGCAATCAAATCTTCATGACAGTACTTTCTTCACGGGTGAGATATTGGACTCATACGCACAGTTAAGGAATTATGGAATTTAGAAAAATAAAAAGGGTATTTAAATACATCACATTGCTGCCAATTTGAGGCAGTTTATAGTTTATCTTTTACTGAACATTTCTTGAAAATTATATAAAATGAGTCTTGAATGTTTAGTCACTTGTCCTCACAGGTTTGAAAACTGTGACGGTTGGCCTGGTGGTGCACACCTTTAATACTAGCCAGCATTCACTCAGGCAGCAGAATCAGGCGGAACTCTAAGTGGAAGGACAGTCTGGTCTACAGAGGGAATTCCAGGACACAGCTAAGACCACAACAGAGAAAACCATGTAAAATCCAGCCTCAGAAAACAAAACAACAAATCAAAGCTATGTGTACGTCTACTGAGTAGTAAGCCCAAAATCAAGTGTTTAGCTCTACCTTATAAAATATGACTAAACAGTAGCTTTTCTGTCCATCTTTGCAACAACTCCACTAGGTGACTTGTTCATACACAGAAAACTATGTCCGTTTTAATCACATAAAGCTGACTGTTTTTAGAAAATAATGACATTGCTTGATACAGAAAACACTATCAAAACCCTTCTCAAGATTCCAGGGGCTTCTAATTTAATCTTAGAATTATGAATAAACTCCAAACCTTGGGCTCCCAACTTTCTTGTCTACAGACATCAAGTTTTACTTTTTAATCTGCATTTTTTACACTCGGATCAGATCACCTATACTTCCTGCAGTTTTCCAGACATGCCAAGGTAGTCTGCTCCCTGGAGTTTTGTCACATTGCTTGAAATATTTTCTTCTGAAGAGTTTGTAAAGCTGACTTATTTTCATCTTCCAAAGTCACTCATATTGTTGAGTTGCCTGACATCTTCCCAGTCACTCAGCACCACTTATCCTTTCTAAATTCACACCATTTAACACTCTGTGAAGCAAGTGTGTGTCCTTCATCTTTCAACCCTCCCTTCAGTACATTACCACATACCCCACATTGGCTCCATATGCCTAGAAATATTCTAGTTGAGATAAGAAATCTGAGGAGAACACTAATAACATGGAAATTGTTGAACCGTTAAAGGAAACCATTCTGTACTCTTCCATGAAATCTTTGTGAACTTCAGAAGTAACCTCTTGGAAGTAACTGGGAATTCTGCTGACTAACACAGTTGACATAACTTCGTACTTTTTTTTTTCTTTTTGGTTTTTCGAGACAGGGTTTCTTTGTGGCTTTGGAGCCTGTCCTGGAACTAGCTCTGTAGACCAGGCTGGTCTCGAACTCACAGAGATCCGCCTGCCTCTGCCTCCCAAGTGCTGGGATTAAAGGCGTGCGCCACCATCGCCCAGCCCCTTCATACGTTTTCAAATATCCTTAATGTTATTTATTCCTCTCCTGTTATCCTTCTCCCCCCTCCCGATTAAAGCACCCCCATGTTTGTATCTCCCCTTTCATATCACCTGTATCTTGCTATGCCCCCTTCTAGAGCAACCATCTACCATTATCCACTTTTAATATCCTGACTTCTCTGGCTATTTCAGGTTACATTGTCAACACATATGAGAGAAAACACGTATGTTTGTCTCTCTGAGTCTAGGTAACCTCACCCAATATAATGTTTTCTAGGTTTATCCATTTGCCTGAAAACTTCCTGATCTTCTTTGTCTTGACTGTTGAATAATATTCCATAGTGTGTATTTATCACATTTTCATTTTCTACATATCTGTTGAAAGATGTTTAAGCTGTTTCTGTCCCCTAGCTATTATGAATAGAGTGATAATGAGCATGGCTGAGTATACAGTATCTGAACCATAGAGGTTGAGTCCTTTGACATATGCAAACAGGGCATATAGCTGGGTCATATGTATTTTACTGACAGCTCTATTGCTGTGAAGAGACACCATTATAAAATAAAGCCTTTAATTGCAGGCTTTCTTCTGTTTCAGAGTTGTTCCATTATTACCATTTAGGGATCAATAAGACATGTCACTGTAGCAGCAACTGAGAGTTTTATATTCTGATTCACAGGCAGGAGGCAGAGAGACAGAAAGAAACACTGAGCTAGTGTTGGGATTTTGACAAAATTTCTCCACAACCCACACCTGCTGTAAGAAGGCCATACCACCTAAGCCCTTGAAAACAGTTCCACCAATGGGAGACAAAGCATTCAAAAATGATTCCCTGGTGGCTGTTTTAAGCCACTACAATGTGGTAGATTTATTATAGCTTTTCGATGATTTTCCAAACTGATTTTTGGAGTGGTTAGACCAATTCCCAATCCCACTAACAATGAATGAGAGTACCCTTTCCCTCCATCCCCTCCAGTAGTTGTTACCCCCTGTTTTCTAGATCTTGGTTATTACTGAATCAAAGGTTAAAATACCTAATACTATAGTGGACATCTCATTTAAACCACCACAGCTCATAATTACAACCTCCTTACATTTGACAAAGATGCCAAAAACATACAACAGACTAAAGATAGCATCTTCAACTAATATTGCTGGGGAAAAAATGGATATCCATATTAATTAGGTTTTTATTGCTGTGAAGAGATACCATCACTATGACAACTCTTATGAGGAAAGAATTAATTGAGGGGGCTCACTTACAGTTTCAGTGATTCAGTCCATTATCATAATAGTGTGCAACATGGCAGCATGCAGGCAGACAAGGTGCTGGATGGATAGCCAAGTCTTACATCTTGCAGACAACAAGAAGTTGACTGAATGTCACAATCACAGAAGCTTGAGAAAAAGAAACCTCAAAGTCTGCCCCCACAGTGACACACTTCCTCTAACAAGACCACACCCACTCCAACAAAGCCACAGCTCCTAATAGGCTACTCGTTTTTATGGGCCATTTTCTTTCAAATCACTGCAATATCTATTTGTACAATAAAGCTATCAGATACATATTTGTCAGCCATTATAAATAGGAATGCATCCTTATCTTTGTGTGTATCCTTACTGTTGTTTTATTAAAAAGACTACTGTTTATTGTGAGTTGACATTGTTCTGATACTTAGCTGAAATTATTGATCATTTCTAGACCTCCTTTAAAATTGTTGGTCAGGGGAGTGCAATAATTTCCCCCAAACAGTATAAGCTTTTGGTGCCACCCTAGTTACCTCCCAGAAGTTGAAGATAAGCCATTATTTCTGAAGATAAGACTCACTTGAACATGGGACTCGGAGGAATAGTGTTTGATCTGACCATAAAGCCTCCTAACAATTCAATTATTACCTTACAGAAGCTGCCAAAGTAGAAGAGCCATCAACAGTGTTACCCAATTGTAATGCCTATAAACTACAATGATAACCATGTCACCATGATTATCCTCCTAAAGGTACAATAGTAGCCCTTATATTCTGACACAAGCTGTCGAGCTGCCTAATTGGATGTAGTGCCTTCTCTACAGGAGGGAAATCATGCCTGTTCCTGAAATCTAACCAACTACACATGGCTAGTGATGTCATAGATCTTAGAGGAAAATGTGCTCCAGTCATTTCCATTAAAGCATCATAATTACTACCTGCATTCTCAATATATGTCCTAATGCTCAAAGATATGTGCAATTCTTAACTCTCATCTAAGAAGCCTCTTTTTGCAGTAGATGGAGACCAACAGAAAGTCACAACTGGTAAAAATGCAGCTAACCACTGACAATGTAGTAATCAGTCCAAATGGATGAATCTACAGCATAACCCCTACTCCTAATCTCAGGAACCATTATGCAAAAGCAGACAGTTTACAAAAGTCAGAGAACAAGGAAATCTGTGGAGAGACTGCGTTCTGTTTTTGACAAGGAAGCTGTACTCATGAAATTCCAACAATATGGCAGCTTAGAGAAGCTCTGAGCAGTGACAACGCTGGCTGGCTAAGAAACCTGAATGGGGGCAATTTCGTGGAGCCCCACACAGAAGTGAAGAGCTGTAGGCAATTTACTACTGCTGAGTAAGAGAGACTTCGTCTTCTCTGGGGATGAATGAGTCCCTAAGTGATTACTCAATACAAAATCATAAGCCCTCCGAAAAGTACATGCATGGGAGTAACTCTAACTGGACTTAGTGGTTTATATTTGATATTGATATTTAATCTATATATGTTTAGTAGTAAGATGTTACTAAAATGTGTTAATAACAATAATAATTAATGAAAAAGAAACCATGAATTTGAAAGGGAGTGTCAGGAACATGATGAACATTTAAGGGAAAAGAAAGTATGGGTAAATGATGTAAATATTATATACACATATATACATACATATATGTATATATGAGTTATTTTAAAATAAGTTTAAGTAAAAATAATGTCTATTTACAAATTGGACATTTAGGTCTGTAAATATGACAAATTTAACATTGGTCATTATGTGTTCTAACACATAGAAATAACTTTACAGTTTAGTAAGCAATACCATACCCTGAGTGTCTAATTAACTTCTGGGAAAATTTGAATTAAATTATAGTTTAGTTCACATTACAAGCAGCATAGATAATTCTTTTGCAATTCTGTGTTTCCCTCTAAGCTGTTAGTACCTCAAAAACTACTTATTTAATAGTTTTAGTATAGAAGTTCTCTTATAACACAGTTCTCATAGGCTCAGAGATTGGAACACTCGCCTTCCAGTTGGTGGTGCTGTTTGGGAGATGGTGCAGCACAGCTTAGCTGTAGAAAGTACACCGCTGGGACAGATTGTGAGAGTTTATAGGTTCTCCCCACTTCTAGTTTGCTCCCTCTGCTTAGAGTTCATGGTTGAAGTTTGTGATCTCTCAGTTTTCTGGATTCAGCCTGGGTCACATGAGAGTGCTTTAAAAAACACAGCAAACAAACAAATAAAACCAATAGGAAGACAAGGCAGAAGGGATGTAGAGAGTAAAAGAGGAGTCAGAGACCTCCTAAAAGAAACATTAGAGGGAAACAGGTGGCTCTTCCACCCTTGCGCTAGACGGTGGTGAAAACTATGGAAAAGAAGTTACAGTGGTCCTCATCTCAGTTTTCTAGGACTTGGATTTAGCATAAGCAAGTAGCAAATTATGAATATAGATGGAAAGCAGAACTGTGGAAGTTCTAAGGAAATCTGGACAGAAGAGGCTGAGTGTGGTAGTGACTGCATACAAAACTCGGGAAAATAGCAATGAAAATATTTTAACAAATATTATCAAAATGTTCATAAATACCCATTTGCATGTACATTTTATCTACTCCTTCCTCACAGCTGCAATTCCGTAACATATATATTTTATTGGAATGAAAAATGAATACAAATGCATTTGTGAAGTTTTCTTTCAAGAAATGGAATTTTTTACTGGGGAATAAATCAGAGTAGGTTAAAAAAAGTTAATGAATACATTGGAAAAATATTTTTAAATAGTCACACAACCATACATGTGCTATTTAAATCTATTTTTAATAACCTAAGAAATAGATTATGGCGGTGATCACATCCTATGCAACAAAATTCACTTTCTCTTAGGTTATTGCTTCTTCATGTATAGTTGATAATCTCAGTGGGAACAGTCCGAATATAAATGTAGAGGTCCTGGTGTCGATGGGTATAATAAATCAACACTTCAAGACATTTATCATACATTATCAAGTATGAGGGACAATTACTTCTTATTGAATATTTCAGAAAGATATTTATATATCAAATGCAAACAGAGTCAAGATTGTGTTAGTGCTTGAAAACACTCCAAATTAGATCACTCATATTAGAAACCTTCTCTTGAAAACACACACAAAAAAATAAAGAGCACTAAAGGTATACCACAGTGATGGAGTGCTTGCCTGGAGTGCATGAAGTATTAGATATAATCCTCAGTCCACAAAAGGATGGCATAACACAGAGGAGGGAGGGAAAGAGAATTATGCCAGTGTTTAATATATAAAGTGATATTACTAGCATTATTAATTTTAAAGTGTTTTAGCTATAATGAATTTTCATTGATTTGTGCTTCAATGCTTAGAAATTGAATAAATGTTGATTTGTATGAGCTCATTAATTTATTGATGCTCATTAAAAATCACCTGTCGTAAAGTCTTTAAGGAAGTCAGAGCCTGCTGTCTTGCTCTTTTAGGCAAATAATGAATATTTCCCTTTGTATCACGTCTAGAGACCTTTGTATCTGTCCTCTCAGACCTTCATTCATAAAATGATATCACTTTAAATGGGCTGGATGAATAACCATTTTTCCCCATAACTCCCATAATGCAAACAGCTTGCTTACATCCACTGCAACTAAAAACAAATAATGGTGTTCAATGTAAGTGTTTTATTTACAAAAAGACTCAGGTAAACTAGTTAGTATGCCATTTTTGTGACGTGAGCATTAATCTGTCTTGGCAATTTTGGAATACACTGTACATTATTATTCAGCTCATCACACAGTGTGATGAGTCATGAAAGCTTACCCTTGATTCTAGTAAACACCGTGGTAAGAGCTCTAACAGGAATATTAGTCTTTACTCTCTTCCACTCCCCTCTCCTCAGCATCTGGGAACCATCTCTCTTCTTTGTTTCTGTGAGGTCAGAATTATTACCTACCAGTTAAACACATAAAAATTCATTAAGTGTTCAAAAATGAAATAAAAACATTATTTTGATTGACAGTGAACTACTGTGTTGCTTTGAAAGCAATGACCTCACCAGTGCAACAGCTACATCTGAAGAACTCAGAACAGTAGTTGCTCATTAGATATGTTAATAAATATAATGATTTTACTTAAAAAATTGTGACTTTTTCTGGAAGAACATACAACATTCCTCTTTGGGATACAATGAGATAGATGGTGGTGATTATTCTGCTTCAACCTCATTCTCTTGGCCTAGTAATATAAATACATCAGAAACAGACATTTCTGCTTTCTCCTGACTCAAAGTGAATAAGGTATTTATACATCTGGGTCCAAGGACTTGAAATACCTCCATTTCTCCAGATAACTGGCATCTATGTGAGTATTTACATAGATTAAAAAGTTGTGTATCCAGATCATTTAAATCACTAGTTATATATTTTTTATGGCCACTATAATATCATTGATATAGTTAAACTAAATTTTGTGTGTGTTTGTGTGTGATGGCCACCTAGATTCCTTTCTTTACTTTAGCTGTTATGACACTTTAAATCAGTGGTTAGTGGGATGCTCGGAGGTAAATGTGCTTTTTGCCAAGCCTGATGATTTGAATTGGACCTTCAATACCAAATAATAAAAGGAGAGAACTGAGTCTAACAACTTGTCTTCTGAACTATACATCTTCCTGCTACATTCACAGACACATACAAACACACACACACACACACACACACACACACATAAATAAGTCTGATTGCTTTCTATTAAACTGACTGTTTTGAGTCAAATTTAGGTCCCAACAAGAGCAAGTTATTGTTAGTAGTATATTATTACCAGTATGCTAACAATTGCTACAACTAATGCATATGAATTTCTTTCTTTTCATCTACTTTTTCATTGTTACAGTTGTGTAGACCTTCTAACCCCACCCCCATGTGTGCAACTTACATGCACTTGTATGTGTTTATATATGTTTGTATAGATGTGCATGAGCCAAAGACTGATTTTGGAAGCTTTCCAAATCTCTGATACATCTTGTATTCTACATAATCTAACTGTGGAGTGGGTAATGGGCTGCAATTAACAAGATGGAAGCAAAGGTACCAACTAGTAAGCTAGTGGGGAGAACTTACACTCAGAGTAGGTGGTAATAGTGTATCTAATAAAATTAATGAGACGTAGTTGATGAGATATGCAACTGCTTGTAAATAAGTAGTCAAGTGTAGAGGAAAGAAAAGGCAATGATGGACCTCATAATTTAGCCTAAACTGAATGAAGGAAAGATAATTTACTAAAATGAGTAACTCAGTGAGAAGACCCTTTGAGAGAAATAACAATAAAGAACACGTTTATTGATATGGTGATTTTAAAATATATTATAGAAATCCAAAATACCATTCCTTTGGAGAGGTAAGTTTATAGTCTGGGAGGTGAATAGCAATAAGAAAAGCAGAACAGGCATAGCATACAAAGTACTGGGACTGAGTGATGGACCTGAAGAGCACATGAATACATTTCAATATCAAATGGTTTCTGCATGGTGAGAAACATTATTCAGACAGTGCTACTTTTGCTAATAATTTCAAGGAAAATATTGGCTTTTTCTCTAGGACAAAAGCAAGCTATGATCCATGCACACACACACACACACACACACACACACACACGTTTGTGTGTGCGTGCAACCCATCCCTTGAGAGATTGCCATAATATTGAAATATGATATACTGCTATCTCCTTTCTCTTGTAACAAAGATGTCTGCCTCCCAGAACAGCAATTCTGCAGAAATAAGGACATGGATGAATGAGATGAGCTTTTCATTTCTGTTCACAGACTGCATGTATGCCTCACCTTTAATTTCCCCTCTATTCCTTTACCAAGGTTTGGAGTGGATCTGAAGAAAATGTGCCCTGGCAGATTGAAAGCATCCGGAGACAGAATCTGTACCACAGATAATATCTCTTCTGTATCCATGAGGTCTCATAATATCTTACTTTCATAGCTCATCTGTCCTGCTCCCTTTGCTTTTTTAGATGACAAAGAACCAGCTCATAAAGGCTGAACAGATAAGATAAGCAAACAAGTGCCCCTTAAATACCATCTGCTTGCAATAGCCAAAAAATTATCGGTTCTGATAAGCCCTTACCCAAACATGAAAAGCTCTCTACATGTCAAAATTAAAAATAAAATCTATTTTTTTCTGGTGAGATATTAGCAACTTTTTGGCATTTAAATGATATCTTTCTACTCAGAGCAACAAAATTTTAATTTCCTACTAACCCTTAAAATTGTCTTTTATGAGAATTTGCTCAGGAAATTAGTCATATCTTGATTTATAAATCATTGGTTGGTCTTTCGGTTAATCTAAATTAATAATTTTACTTTTCAATAGTTCCCAGAAGAGGTGTTTTAAGCTTATAACCCTGCTACCCAGCCAGCATGATATGATTCATCAGCTTTGGCCAGGCTACTCAGCACAATAGGCTTCATTTATTAGCATCTTAACAAGAAAGGAAAGCGGGCCGGGCGCTGGTGGCACACGTCTTTAATCCCAGCACTCGGGAGGCAGAGGCAGGCGGATGTCTGTGAGTTCAAGACCAGCCTGGTCTACAGAGCTAGTTTCAGGACAGGCTCCAAAGCCACAGAGAAACCCTGTCTCGAAAAACCAAAAAAAAAAAAAAAAAAAAAAAAAGCCATTAAATTATGATTTTCTAGTCATTATTTCTTCTATTTTTCATTGACAGATATCTGTGCACATGAAGGAATAATTTTTTATAGATAAAAATACATAAAAGTGAATATAGTTCTATTTTAGAATCTGGATAAATCACCATACTACTTTAAGGACAGGGTAAAAATTATGGTGTTAGGAAAAAGAAATGAATGCTTTGTCCCATGCATTGAATTTGTAATGTATTTTTGCAACAATTAGGATATATTTATTTATTGTGTCGGTGAGTATAAATGTGTACACACACATGTGGACACTTGTTCCATTCTTTCCTTTCACTGTGTGGGCCCTGGGCATAGAACTCAAGGTTGAGAGGAAGTACATTTACTTCCATAGCTATTTCACTGGCCACATATTTTTTTAATTTTATTTTTTAAATATTATTAATAGTTCTTAGAGAATTTTCTACCCTGTCCTTTAATCATAATCACTACATTCTTACATTTTCTAGCTCCATTTCCCTTTCCTACCTATTCTACTTTGTGGTATTTTAATTTCTTTTTAGCTTTTATAATGTTCAATTTGGCTGTCCATGTATTGCTGGATGTGATCTTCCAATATAGCTTGGCAGTAGACTTACCCTTGAAGAAAACCCCAATTGCTGTGACTATCAATTGCTAATCACCCCTTGACTGGGAAAATGTAGGTGGAAGTGTTCTGTCTCAGAGCCACTCATTCATAAATAACTGGTAATCGCTTCCCAAATTACCACACAGAGCCTTAATATTACTTGTAAATTCTTGACCAACAGCTCAGGGTTATTATTAACTAGCTCTTACATTTTAAGTTAAGCCATATTCCTTATTTTCACTCTGCCATGTGGCAGTACCTTTTCTCAGTGAGGCATGCCTGTCTTGTTCTCTCCACATCTGACTGGTGCCTCCTGACTCTGCTCTTCTTCTTCCAATCAACCTTAGTTTGGTTGGCCTGCCTATACTTTCTGTCTGGCTACTATACAATCGGCATTTTATTATATCAGTTCGAGTGACAAATCTTTGCAGTGTATGAGGATTATTCTATAGAATTTTCACCCTTTGGTCTAATTAAAAAGGAATGTTTTAACTTTTACATGGTAAGATTATGTACAACAAAAAGCAGTTATCAAGTCAGAATTACAATTACAATATCCACTTCATTTGTATTTGGCAAAATTAAAGAAAAATATTTTGTCATCTATCTTATCTTTGAGAGTCCAAGTTTTGTACCTAATTTACCTTTTATCATAACTATGGAAAATTTTATATATAGTCTTCAACTCCTCCAGAGATCTAAGAAGGATGAAATGCTGTCCAATGACAGGGACTTCAAGCTTCCAAGACAGTCACCCAAAATTCCTATGTAAGGTTGGGGTGTCTATCGTCAGCCTATAGGCCTAGAGTTTCTTGCAAACTTTTCTGTGAATTCTGCATGGCTGTCCTACTTTGTCTTGGCAAAGTTTTACAGCAGCTTTTCTTGCATTCTGCTAGTCTAGCGTGGACAGTAACATTCAGCAATTGAGGCGAGGGAGTTTCTTTGCCCACATGGCTAGTTTTGCCAAGAAGAAAACAAACTCAATATGGAATTTCTGTGGTGCCAATCATTTGGTGCTACTCTTGGGAGTAGATAGGTACTGTCAGAAACAGATGTGTCTCATTTCAAAGAATTCTAAATTATTAAAACATTTTAAATGCCATAATCTGTAAGTTTTTGAAGAATTTGAAGGATACCCATCTTTCTAAAAATATTTCTTTATTTAACTTTGAAAACATAAACTAACCTAACTATAAGTTCAATTGTAATTGGTGATTAGCTATTTACCTAAATTTCTTTATTATCCTAAATAGTTTGTAATAATAACTTTCAAGGACTAAAAATTCTATTACATTATTAAATTTAAGTACAATACCTTAAACAAGAGTAGAAATGTCTGTACAGTGTGTTCTAATGAAATAACCTCAAAATTGTATCAATATACAAAAATCCCTATCAATGTAAACTTTTTAAGACTAGTAGTTTTGGTTTGGTTTTGTTTTTTGTTTGTTTGTTTGTTTTTGGTGGTTTCAACAATCTATCATTTTATCCTACTTGTATCCCCCTTTTTTCTTATAGAACAAGATCTCTGATTCTAATCTCTATTGTTCAGCTTTTTTTTACTGACCATTACCAATAATAACTAGTAACCAAACCCCCTATCCATAAGTCATTTTGGGAGAATATGGGTATGGTTTTTTAATTTAGCAGCTTTCATAATCCAATATCTGTCAGCAGTTATTTTTGCTCATTAATAGTCAAAAAATCTAAAGACAGCATAATATACATAATCCAGACATTTTGTGTATTTTCCATCTTTATATGTCTTGTATTTTTTTATTACTCTCTTTTTGAAGGACTTTTTCTACTCATTTTGTTTTCTCTCCCAAGCCTACATATATTTTCTAACACACTGTAAACCATTTAGAGGTTTTTTTTTTTTTTTTTTTCCCAATCTAAATCTATCTTTACTGCATATCTCTTTTTCTGACCAAATAAGCCTTTAAACTGGAAAACCATTTGGCTAGGACCAAAGCCAAGGCTTTGTTGGCTGGCTCCGCCCCATTCCTTAGCTTCCTGAGAATCAAACTTCATGGCTAAGTACTGACTGGAGCCATGTTTACCACTCCACCCTGAGAAGTTTCTGAGTCCACGTTGCTAGCTAATAGCATGCCACCTGCTGCTCATAAGCCCCATTCAAGAGTCTGGCAGCAGGGTCTCTCTTCAAAGAGCCATGCAACACTGTCAGGAAGCTGTCTTTTAAAAGGAATAGCACCTCTGCTTAAGGATAGCAAACAGAACCTAGCCAAGAAAAAGCAGTTACCAAGAAGCCAAGTTTGACTCCATTTTTGGGTGTTTAGAGAGTTTTTTTTTTTTTTAAAAAAAAAAAAGCTTTTTAAGGCTTTATGTGGATATTCTTGCTGCACATTTGGGCATCATATGTAGAGAGAACTTTCCTATCTGGCAGAACTCAGTACCAAATACCAGACAGCCACTTCCCAAATTACCACCCAGAGTCTTAAAATTGCTTAAAAATGCTTGACCAATAGTTCAAGCTTATTACTAACTAGCTCTTAGCTTTTAAGTTAACCCATATTCATTATTTTTGCTCTACCACCTGGTGATATCTTTCCCCAGTATCGTGGTGTGCTCACCATGCTCTTTCCACTGACTACCGTCTCCTGAGTCTGCCCTTCTCGTTATTCTTAGTTTGGCCATCCTGCCTATACTTGCTGCCTGGCTACTACTTTATTAAACCAATTTGAGTGACAAAACTTTACAGTGTACAAGAGGATTATTCCACAGCAGGGGAAAAAAAAAGAATATCATGCCCACCTCTGTTCTCCATGCTGAGATGTGGTCTGGATCGAGTTTGCACAGGGTTTGTGTATGCTTTCACAATCACTCCGTGTTCGTTCATATGTGGAGCTTCGCTGATATGCAGAGCAATCCATTTCCATCTATTCATTCACTAAGTCTGCCTCTTAAATCTTTCAACCCCCTCTTTTTTTTAATAATCCTGCTGTTTTAGGAGGGGATGATGATTTTAAAAATGACCCACTTAGGGCTAAGCATTCGTCATTCTCTTATGTGCTGCACATTGGTGGACTGTGGGTCTCTATGTCAATTACTGACTACTGAAAATAGAAGTTTTTCTAATGAAAGCTGAGACACACATTAATCTACTGGCATAAGAACAAATCATTAGGAGTTTGCTTAATACTAAGACAAGCAAAATAATTTGTAATAGTTGTTGTTCTCCTTAATGAGTGTGAAGATCACTTCTTACCTCTTCTGACTGTTTTTGATTTGAAGTTTATGTTGTGAGAAACTGGAATAGTCGTAGCTGTTTGGTTTTTTGGTTCCATTTGCTTACATTACTTCACACGGGGACTTGTTTCTTGCACTTTGTGTGGCCTCAGTGAAACTCTAAAATTACAGAGGAAGATTCCATGATGTCTTTACTCTTAAGTTCCTGCCATGCAGATGATATTGCCCAGTCAGGCTGTTGACTTGGATAGACACTACCCCACACACCTTGAACCAATTTGCAGCAAGCATTCTCTGAGCTCTGAAGCTCTGACTATAAACTCCCATTACAGAGTTCAACTAATTTTCTAATCCAGAGTTCAAAAAAAAAAAAGCCAGCATGGTCAGGTCTGTTATAACAATATCCCATTATCCTGGTACCAACTTATATTCATTACTTTTTCTATTGCTGTGATCAGGACAACTGATCGAAGAGTTTGTCTGTGCTTATGGCTTATGGTTCCAGAGGGTAAGAGGCCATGACAACAGAGCAAAGATTTGGCAGTTGGAAATGCAGCGTTTTATTATTATTATTATTATTATTATTATAGGAACAGGAAGGCATTGTCCCTTCTCCTTTTATAAGTCAGAGGCTTGACTGGAGAGGCCTTCCCATTATTCCAGTACAGATCAGGCTTTTCTTTTTTTTTAAAAAATATTTATTTATTTATTATGTATACAATATTCTGTCTGTGTGTATGTCTGCAGGCCAGAAGAGGGCACCAGACCTCATTCCAGATGGTTGTGAGCCACCTTGTGGTTGCCGGGAATTGAACTCAGGACCCTGGAAGAGCAGGCAATGCTCTTAATCACTGAGCCATCTCTCCAGCCCCCGAGATCAGGCTTTTCTTAATGGACTAATCTCAACAGTTGCCATGGCTCTTCTTCCAGCACGGTTCTTGACTGCACACTAAGCGTTCCAGCATCTATTGCTCTCTCCAGCTGTCCATGTGCTATTTTTTACCTCCCATTTGTTCTTTTGCATCGCAAGTCTACATAAGAATTATTGAAAATAACATGACAGAATCCATATTACCCTGTCTTAAAAATCTCTTCCACCAAAAATATTACTCTAGTAATTTTAAACTTAGCCTTGGACAAGTTCTTAGGAAGAGGACAGAAAGCAATTGTATTATTTGTCTAATATCACAAGAATGGTTTCTAGCACTCTTGCTGATGTGGTTCACTTATGAAACCTTTTGGCTGGGTCTCCATGGTCCCAATAGAACTACTATTCCCCAAGCTCTGACTAGGAAGGTTCATTAAGCTCTCACTACAGAGTTCAATTACTTTCCTAGTCCAACCACTCACCTCAAAAAAAAAAAAAAAAAAAAAAAAACGCATGATCAGGTCTATTACAACAACAATACCCCATTATCCTGGTGAAAAAATTCATTATTTTTTCCATTGCTGTGAAGAAGACACCTTATAGAAAAGAGAGTTTATCTGTGCTTATGGATCCATTGGGTTAGTGTCCATCATGGCAGGCAAAGACCACTGTATACTTAATGAATAAATAAATCTACAAAAAAAAAAGACCACAAGACCAGGGGCATAGAGAAGCTAAATAAATACATGTATAAGGAAAGATACAGAGCCTGTCAGAGCCGGTTTATGAAGACAAGCTCAGTAGAGCTCAATATTCCAGTCTGACGTTTTCTCTTTGAGAAATAAAATGACAACCATGAACTATGATATTAAAGCAAAGGAGCAATTGAAAGAGCAGTTACATGTTCACTGTCTCCACATTTCTGCAGATATTCAAAAACTATAAGGGGCGAATGATTACAAAGGTGTCTTAAGTTAGTTGAGTTCACACACGAGAACAGTTAGTTCTCCCTCATTCTAATGCACCGCCCCCATTAGATTATGCTGACTTAGCACTTCTTTCTGCAAATTTAAGAGGCAGTCTTAGAGAAAATAAAATCATGAATCACTAATGAACATAAAGAGATAAAGAGTTATTGCTTCTATGTGTTGAAAGCAAGGGTTTTTAAATAAGCAAAATAATCTCATCTTGAGAATCAAGTTAATTTTGAAAAGCACATGTGCTCTGGTCTTTAGCAAAGCTACAATCCCAGGTACTATCCAGTCCAAGTGGCCTTTATGCTTGCTTGTAGTGGAGGTGCATATCATGTTAGAGTATAACCACTCTTAACACCAAATGTTTTAGAACAAATGATCCTTCAACTAATATACCAAACTTTAACACTTACTTCCCTTATCTTTGTGTGCTTTAAGCATGAGAAATTAACTGTGTGAGAGAGACAGAACGGATTAGCCAAAATCATTTGTTAACAGTGTGATGAAAGATATGTTGCTAAGGAACACTTATCTATAGAATAATCTTCCCCAAATATCCCCTTTCACAACAAGTAATACTGCTCTATGTGATAACATGATAGAAAAATTACAGTACAAACATAAAAGTCAAAGGGACTTTTATCATCCAACTCCAGATACCTGATTAAATCAGTTCCTTCCTAACTCAAGCTTTTCAGCACAATTTTTCTTCCTAAATATGATTTTAAGTCTGTCTTTCTTTTCGATATGTCTCCTTCTTAATACAAAGTTCCTAAATGAAGCAAAATATCAGAGTCTGCTGAGAATAATACTTCCCTGCTTCATATTTTACAGTTAATTATGTTATGACTCATAGAAAAATTGATCCCAAGGTTCATAATTTTTCTTTCTCTAATTTTTTCCTGTTCGCAGGCAGCCTTTCCACCATTTCCTCGTTAATGTAAACCAATAGTAGTCCTTGTTTGAAAGCATTTCATCAGAATTAGCCTCAAGGGAGTCAGCTGATGGAAGAAACAGTAATAAATGAACATGTGTCAAAGAGAGGGCTGTTGAGGAAAGAAATTCAGTCACCTTCCAGCACAGACGAGAAGATAATTTATTAACGTGTCAGAAGAAAACCTTTAAGGTAAAAAACAGCTGATACAAAATTCTCTGATTACCCAAAATGAATCTTTAATGAAAGTAAATGGAAAAGAACAGAATTGCAACTGTGCCGTTCACTATTCAAAATTAATTGGAAAAATGGTTGATTTGAAACTATAATAACCTCTAATGAACTTACTGAATAATGGATAAAGTTAATTCCAAGGTTTGCTTATGCATAGTAGGGCTCCAAATTGTTTTTAATTATTACTTGCAAAGACTTTCAATCATAAAAGGGGCATCATTTGTTATAAGCTGCCTAAAATCCCTCTGTTAGAGACAAAAGAATGAAATCTTTTATCCTCTCTTGCAAGGATAGTCTGAGAAATCAGAGCAAATATTCCCTGATAAATTTATGAGAATTTTCTGTTTCTAAATTATATAGAGATTTGGTTTGTATGTGCAACATGATAGTTTTAGAGGCTAAATATTATTTGTACAATTGTATCCAGTATGAAAGGTCCATTTTCCAACCTTATTCACACCAATCCGCAGTATAGTGGTCCCTGGAAGGAACAATACAAGAGTTCTATAGGGTGGTACACTAATTAGGTTGAGGCTACCCAGTGTTTTGTGGAAGGAAAAAAGAAATAATTTTGTCATATTTGAGCAGGACAAGAAAGCAAAGAAATAAGATTCAAATAAACAATAATTCCAGCCTCTTTTCTTGTTTGTTTCCCCTTTCCTATCTTGTTTGATAGTGTGAACAAAGTAATTTTAAGATTATTTTAAAGAGTTAATAACTTGTAACAAAAGAGGGATGATCTTGATTCCATCTTGGGTTTGTTCAAATCTGTAGTTAACTGTGACAGCAATGAATAGTGAAGAACAATCGAAGTTCAAAACTTGCCTGATAATCTGAAAATTTCCACAACACATGTAGTACAAAAACAGTAGTTAGAGTATTGAGGTATAACAATAACAGCTACTTGGGATCAACAAATTGGCACATAACCTCCTTTGATCAAACATGTCAAAAGTATTTGCATAGCATTATAACTAATTTAAGATTCAGCCATTTGCAACATGTGTATAAAATGTAATTGGACAGATAATGTCGATTTAACTTTTAAGTGTGCCAGAAGAACTTTTGCTTTCCTTTTGTTTGTGTGTTTTAATCTTTCCATTACCCTAACTATACAAAGTGATTCCATAGTGTTTATAACATACCAGATTATTAGTGAGAAAAATAGTGATACATATTAATCACAACCATATAAAATTTAAATGAACAGCAGTGTCTACATAGCTTGTTTGTTTGTTTGTTTGTTTCTACACTTTGCTTACTGTAGTGGTTTGAATGAACTTTCCCCCAAAGGTTAGGAAGTTTGAATACTTGGTGATGCTATTTGGGTAGGTTTAGGAATTGTGACCTTTTTGGAAGTGGTTTGTTCCTGGAGATGGGGTTTGAGACTTCAAAGCCTGCACCATTCCACAATGCACTGCATAGTGCTTGTGATTCTAAATGTGAACCCTAAGTTTCTGCTCCGGCCACTATGCCTAATACTCGCTTACTTTCCACCATGACATGCTTTTATTCCTTGGAATTGTAAACCCAAATAAACTCTTCCTTCTATATACTGCCTTTCCCATGCTGTTTTATCATGAAAATGATCCAGTTTTTAATATTCTTAGTTATTACCAATTTACTTTGAGAAGCAAAATAAATGAGAACTATGTAACACATGTAACTACTAATTTATCTTGTCTGAGTGAGAAAGGGAATTTGTGGTCATAAATACATTTATTCATAATTCATAAGGACAGGATAGTATTTAGTGAACTGAAAATATATCTAATTCTTTCCCTAAAATTTTTCTGATTAATTTAAAAACTTTGTATTTTAATGATTACTTTCATGAAAAGCACTGAAATTAGGATTACTATTTTCTAAAAACATGAAAATAATTGTAATACATGATGTCAACCTCAAAAGAAATTTTAAGCTCCTCTCTGAAGACAATCACATTATTCTTTTAACTTTTTCCTTGATAATTGTAACTGAAGTGAAGATTTGTATATGTATCATTCTTCTAGAGATTCTAGATACTATAATAAAATGGGTAAACGAAGTAAGCATACATAAAAGGCTGGTGCATATTATTCTCCTTTTGTTGCTCTTTATTGTAAATTGATGTGAAGGTTTGAGGATGTAGCTCATTTGGTACAACGTTTTCTGAGTGAAGTTTGAATAAAATTCTTAAAATATGTAAACTGGACACAGTGATTCACACTTGTAATATTAGCACTTAGGGTAGAGGCAAGAGATCAGAAATTCATGATAATCTTCATTTATCAGTGAGTTTGAGACCAGTGTGGACTACATCAGACCTCGTGAAACCATATTGCAAGAAATAAGCAAAATTAATGCCGGGAAAATGACACTTGTCTTAAAGTCTGAAGACCTGAGTTCAATCCCAGGAAATGACAAAATGAGAAAGGGGATTATCATGCAAGTTGTACCCTGACCTCTATATTCCTGCCAGAGTACATGTACACACAGACCCCAGACACATAAGTAAATGAGTAAAGATACACAGACAGAAAGACAGATGGATAGATAGATAGATAGATAGATAGATAGATAGATAGATAGATAGATAGAGATAGATGATAGACAGATCGATAGATAGATAGATAGATGATAGATAGATAGATAGATAGATAGATAGATAGATAGATATGATTGATTGATTGATTTAGAGTTTCCAGTATTGTCTTTAGCTACCTTGGAAGTCACAACTACATTATAATTGACATAAAAGTGAACAAACTGAAAAAACCTGAGATCTTAGATCTCTTCATGAAATGAGGATATTAGGCAAAAGTCTGTTTCCAGAATTGAAAATGCAGATAGGGAAATACAGAAAATTGCCATCTGAATATGAAGAATTTCCCAAGAAAAGAACTGCTCCAGTAATCTGTGCTGGATTAGGAAACCTGAACTGCACACTGAAACTCCTTGTTCTCTTAGGACTTTGCCCCAGGATCCCAAAGGCACCAGTACCCTCAGACAATCTGAATCTTTATAAACTATAACCTTCTGAACATGTGGTCCTACAGGGAAGTCATATTTATATATTAAGCTAAGTAAGAGATACAAAAAACAACTAATAAAAAGAACAATTATAACAATATGTCCTAATAAAAGTTAAATGAGTGGTTATCAAAATATCTTCCTGTATTCTATCACAAAGACTTTCCTCTGGTAAAATGATACAAAGTCGCCATGGCGAGATCACATGAGTTGAACCAATGTTGTGATGAAATCACCAGGAAGCAATAGGTACAATTAAGAATTGTTTATCCATAGTCACCATCATACTGAGGTGGTCAATCTTATAACTGAGATAACCACTAAGTAGCTAATATAGCAGAGTTCAAGAAGCCCATGTATTATCTGAAGCACCAAGGCTGCAAAAGTTCATGAAGAGTAGAGGTTTCTGATTCTGAGGTGCTTGTGGCAGGAACTACTTTGCAACCTTTGTTCTAAATATATAATATGTGTACTCTGTACTGTGTACAGCTTCATGCCATGCCCTGCCAAGGAACCCTGCTGGAGACAGCTTGACTCAGGTTAGAGATAATTCTTCTTTATGAGTTTCAGTGTTCCCATTGTGCACACAAAGTTTAATGCTCTTTTAGAAACATGTAGCCAAATTATGGAAAATGAAAAATTTTCATATTTCCTTACCATTATTCTGCAGCAAATTAATATTAAATTAGTACTTTTTAGTACTAATTTCAACTGTATTGGGATGTTTAATTTGAAAACTTTCTGTTTGAGTTGCTACATTGAGTTTCATTAGATAACTGTTGAAAGAATTTTGGTTTAGGATTACAGCAGAATTACTAACAATTAATTAAATGGCCCTAAGCATTATCATGCTATCTATTATATGAAGCTATGTTCTCAGCATGGATGATTATAAAAACGAAACATCAATCCCTTGGGAAATGCAGCAATGACATTCTAGGCATTCAGTATTTGGACAGTATTTAATTCTTCATGTAAAAATATATAAGCACATCCACCTCACTTGCTTTCAACTTTAACAAGTGGTAAAATTATATGCATGCAAAACAATTTTTTTAAAAATAAATTTCCTTGTGGTTTATTAGAAACAAATGTTTTATTTATATACCAACTTGACATATTTATGTTTGAGAAGTCACTCAAAACCTTTTCCAACAATAAGAATCCTGAAAATGTATAAAAAGTCAAGAAACCCCAGCAGCTGTGGCCAGAACTCTGAAACATAATGACTCCTGTCATAGATAGGACAGCAGGACACTATGAGATTTCACTACAGGAAGCAGAATGGCTTAATATTTAAATTTTATGAGTTGGTTATTTTTAGATTTTTCCATTTAACATTTCATGCCATAGTTCACTGCAAGTAAATGAAACCTTGAAAAGTGTGGATAAGTGTAAGGCATATAATTCACAAATTGATAATGGCTCAGGGAAGATAAGCATGAGAGGTAATCATTTCTCAGGCCCAGTCATGGGGCTCCCATGTTCTGAGTTACCTCCAGGTGCTTTCAAAGTTAATACTGAGGAAAATTTTCATCATGTTACACAAAGTACTCGGGGAAATGCAACATTTCAAACTATGCCACAGACTTCTTTTCTTCATTAATGTGCCCTCAGAAGATATATTTTAGAAGACAGTGCTTCACCCAGGGAGGTTTTATCAGAGCTTAATGGACATGGAGAGAATGGATTATTCTAGTATGTTCCAAATTCACACAATAGGAATAAAAAAGAGAAAGAAAGATATATCAATTAATAGATAGATAGATGACAGATAATAAAAAACAAAGGAAGAAGGAAGGAAGGAAGGAAGGAAGGAAGGAAGGAAGGAAGGAAGGAAGGAAGGAAGGAAGGAAAAAAGAAAATACTTGCTTTAGATCCCATTATCCCATTAGCCTTTGTGGTGGTTTGAAAGAATATGTCCCCCCAAAAGCAAGTATCACAGTTAGGAGATATAGCCTTGTTGGAGTAAGTGTGATTTTTTTCTGGAAGAAATGTTTCACTGTAGAGGTGGATTTTGAGGTCTCCTATATGCTCAAGATACCACCCAGTGTCTCAGACCACTTCCTGTTGCCTGCCTATCAAGATGTAAGACTCTCAGCTCCAACACCACATTTGCCTACACGCCACCATGGTGCACCACAATGGCAATGAACTAAACCTCTGAAAATGTAAGCCATCCCAATTAAATCCTTTTCATTTATAAGAGTTGCAGTGGTCATGGTGTCTCCTCACTGCAATAGAAACCCTAACTGAGACAGCCTTGACTATGAAGATAGCAAGAGAACTCACTTTAGCAATCTTTTTCCATTTACAAGGTCACTGAAGACTAAGTCCACAGAAGCAAAGGGTGACTAGAAGAATGAGAACAGATGATATATGCTTCCCTTGACCGCTCACTTTACTGTCACAACACTAAAACCCATTAGAATGTTTCCTTTTGCCTGCTAATTTTGTCTAGCCTCACATGAAAGTTATAAAATCGCTTAAACACAAGACATACCTTAAAGAGACAAAGTAAATATAACAAGATTCACATCTGATAGCCACGTTGGAAACGGCAGACGGGACATTCGACCAACTATGGTAAGGATCTACTAGATCAGGCAAACAACATGCAGGAATCACATAGACAGTGTAGGCGAATGCAGTATGTGAGAGAAAGCATTTCTAAGGAAGAAACAGGCAAAATTCGAGACAAAATGCTATAAAAGAGACAAAAATGCCATCCTTAAGCTTATAGAGAGTGGAACTCAGCTGACAATAAAATCTCTGAGCTTGAGGCCACCTCAATAGAAACTTCATGAAAGACAAAGAGAAAATAAAAATAAATGAATAGATGCGGTGGTCAGGGGACAATCTGTAGGAGTCAATTCTCCCCTTCCATGTAGGTTCTGAGGATTCAGCTCAGGTCCTCTGACTGGTAGCACGTGGGTTTTATCTACCCAGCCATCTCACCACCCCGCTTCTGTTCTGCGTTATTACCAATCACTGCAGTCTTTGGTCATTGTTTCTTATTGTAGATGTGTAAACATTAAGCCTTTTCCCCCCATTGTTTTTCTGCTCAGGTTAGCCAACGTTCTTTAGGGGTTACTTTGCAGACTTAGTATTTCCTCTCCCGTTGTCTGCTATGATGGGTCAGAGTCTTGAACATGTGGGATTCTCCTTAGGAGCATCGAGGACATTTCCTTATAGACCTTATACAATTACCCTTCTCTTGTCAGCTACACAGCTATACACTGTATATTGTTAACCTTTGTGGAATCTTTGGTCAAAAAGATGTGCAACTCACCCAGATTCTCTAACCCTTTTAGATGTATCCCACTGCCCATGCAACCTGGCCTACCTGGGGCAGTGGCAAAATATAGGCTGTTCCCTTAGCTTCTTTATCCTCACTGGGCTTGACTTTTAGGTCTTTCTATTGAATATTCAGAGGATCGATTACAGTAGTCATGAAGAATGAATACTGATTTAAATTCAACCGCTATATAAAACTTTGACCACTCCCTTTACTGTCACAACATGTGACAAAATGATCAAAATCATATTTTTAAAAACCTTCAATCTGATAATACTGTTTCCTAAGCAGTGCAGTGATTGACAAACTCAGCACAAGCTATAATCAATTATCTTGATGTAACATAAAATATTTTCATGTAAGATTTTATTTGCCTTTTTTTATGCATGGTAAAGATATTACTTCCTCTCCTTGTTTATAACAAGATTTTTGTTCTTACAAGTATCTGAAGAGCTCAAGAGAAAATCCAAATAGAAAAAACTGCATGTGTTGGCCATGTTTCAGAGGCTAACAGCAACAAGGAAGATTCCTTCAAGACATAGGATGTTATGCAAAATAAGTACCTCAAAAAATGGAACCGTCTACCATTTGAGTCTAGTACTACCGCTTTAATCTGATATAGGAAACATGTATATATTATCACACGGCAACAGGGGTACTTGGGAAGTATCAAATGAGGGTAGCCATTACAGTTTTGTAGAAAGCACCTGAGTTAGTTTAGCATGCCCGTAACTAGAGACAGATGCAAAGCAAAAGTGAATTACTTGAAGCAGATATTTTCTAAATAAGGAAGTAAAGAAAATTCAAACCAAGGGCAGGAACACATACATTGAGGGAGGCTGTAAGGAGAGGATAGTAGCAGAATTAGGGATGTGATCAGAGGTGGACCCTTCCTTTGTCATCAACAACCTGGGAAAGCAAGGACTGGCGCACCATCGGCCACTACCATGGAGAGAGTAGTCTCAGCTTCCATGCCTCCCCCAGCAGGATGGACTGCACCCTCTAACATCGCAAACCAGAAGAAGTTCCTCTCTTCAGTATATATACTTCCATCATATATTCTGTTACAGTGAAAGGGAAAGGAACTAAAAAGAGGTCGTGTAAAACTACGTGAAATACCTGATGGTAAAAAGTATCGACTACTGAAGCATAATTCTTACGCAATAATAGGAAATAATGAAGTTCTGTGCGCCCTGGTGCACACCTTTAATTCCTGTATTGTGGAGGCAGAGGCTGAGACAGAGAGGCAGGAAGATCTCTGTGAGTTTGAGACCAGCCAGAATGACAGAGTGAAACTGTATCCAAACAGCTTAAAAGGTCCCAAAGAACATTATCAGCAATGTGTTCATGTGTAAATGCTATGCCAATATTCATTTCAAAATTCTCTGTGCAATAAAGTGATAAATTTAAATGTACTGACCAGTCTAAAACAGTAAAACTATTAGTTTTTCTATACCCCCTCCAATAAGTTTCTCCATTGACTCAGTAAACCAGATCAAGACAAATTGAAAAAGTACAGCAGATATATTGAGCAAAGCGACTCCTGGGTGATTTCACTGGTCTCGGAGAACAAGGCCAGAGACGTCAAGCGCCTGAACAAAAAGCAGTGAGATTTTGCAGAATGTAGGCACAGACTGTTGGCACAAGCTGATTTTGTCCCCAGGTATGGTCCACGACTGAGTGCTTGTGGTGGGGGGATTGTTCTTGGCCAGCTGGCAGCGTCGGGAAAAGAAGTCACAACAGTCTCCAAGAATGAGAAAGTGGGCTCTGTGGAACCTTCCCTTTGCTTGGAGACTCTGAACAGTTGGGGTTTGGAGAAAAAGAAACAGGAATGGGACTTTCTGAACTATGCAGGGGCTAGCAGGAAGCTCAAACGGAACAGAAACACTTTCTACTCACAGTCTAGCGGGAAGTAGTAGGATACACCAAGTGAGCTGAGTTGTGCTCACACGTTTCTAGGGAAATGAACAATTTTAGATGATTTGTTTAATACAAGAAAAATCCCACAAATCTGTATGAAGAAACAGAATGAAGCTGGGAAGTGCTTCAGCTGCTGGCAAAGTAGGTTTGATGGAGGCATTAACTTTCCAAAGATAAAAGTACAAAGACGCTGGGGGGGGGGGGGCACTCCAGCTGAAGTCTTTCAACAAAGCAAACTTTATTCTTGATCCAAGGGTTCGCTATTCACAAAAACCCAGGTGCAAGCAATGGAAGAGGAGTTGCCTGATTTTCACTCTAAGACCTGTGGTGACTGTGCCTTCTCCCCACTGGCTGGTGCCTAGGCTCACAACATTTTGTGATTACTTACTTAGTTTTAAAACAACCAGAGTAAAAGAAATTTAAAAGGGAGGTGGGGGTGCTTTCTACTGGAGTCCCTTAAATTTCTAGAATAAAGCAGGTCCTTCCTGTAAACAATAGTTTTACTGAGTAGGGGGGATTAAACCATTTGTATAAAATCTTATAAGTAGGGGAGATAAAAAGATTTAAATTCTTTTTTTTTTCCTAAACACAAGTTTTATCTGTAAAATTTCTGTTTGATAGAAATGACTAAGATCTGGTGTTTTTTATAGCACTGAGAGATCAGGATATATATGTAAAACATGAAAAAAAAGTACCAGATTTGAAAAAAAAAAATGCAAGTGGTACTTGGTTGTATCAGGGTCAAGACCCAGGCCTCAAGGTGGAAATAGACTGTGAAAGATATCAAACAGTTTTGAAGCAGTTTAAATATCATCAGTAGACAGAACAAAAACGAAGGTTTCTGTGGGTTGGGCAGAGATGGTCTATGGGGGGGACAGTGAGAGTTGACAGTGTATAAATTCTGGGTCCAGTGGTAGAAGCTGAGTCTGGCTGGTCTGTTGTCCTTCAAACAGAGCTGAAGAGACAAAGAAAGACTAAATTAGAATGTCAGAATATAAATGGAGAGAGAGGGAGAGGTTACCAGACTCAGCACAGTCATTAGTGACTTGCAAGAGAAGAGAGCTCCAGGAAAGAGGTCAAACCCAAGCTAAACACAAAGATAGTAATAGTAATGAGTCAATGCCTGGGGGAAAGTGGGACAAGTAATTTAAAGACTTCCGTTCAAAGAAGGTAGTAGTAGAAAGTTTGCGTAATAGCTCCAGGGCATTCTTGAATTCTAGCCTATTTTAGAATAAAAGCACCAGATGATTTTAGCCAAAGTGATAGTGAGGAGGAGGTTGAATAAATTTGCAAGTGTGTATCCTAAGATGGGTAATTAACAGGAAAAGGTCCCTGAGGATGGAGGAGAGCACCAAGCAAACACAGGGCTGACTTGGTGCAGCAATCTGCCTTTTCAGTCCTAAAGAAACAAAAGGATTTATAAAGACACTGGGAAAGCAGTTACAATTGAAGACTCTCCAGGCAATTGTGTTTCTTCGGCTTTGTCTGATAACGTCAATTTATAAGCAACTGTTTAATTAAGGTGGTCCTACCACCTTATTTATATACTTATACACATCTTAATAAACTATAGTTGCATTGAATTTAAAAACTTTTCTCATAGAAAATTCTGGATGTTGAATATCCAAATGTACATGCCAAGAGAATTTTTAACAAAGCTTTCTTTGGTTAACTGTGCAAAATGAGTACAAATATATAAAAATACTGGAAAAGAGCTATTGATAAATCAAAAATAAAAATTTGTGGGTGACATAAAGCATTAAAGCTTTCCTCCAAAACAAGCTTATTTATTTTTCCTTAAGCCCAACTCCATCCCATCTTGCAAACATATTATACATTCACAAATAGACTTTTTCTCTCATACAAAAACCAACCCTCCCCCCCAAAAAATGGTGATGTCAGTATTAGTTTTTCAGTTTACAGATAGAGTCAGAGAGGCTCTCAAGAGATAAATTTTCTGAGAAATTAAAAAACAACTAGGAAATGATGGAGTCTGAAGTGGGGTACAGTTACATCTAGGATCCAGTGCTGTTTTCCTCTTCCATCAAAGACAGCCACTGAGGATGGGGGCTCTGCTCTGTTTGGAAGAAGCACATACCATTTCTGAAAGAAGTGCAAACTTTAGTATTTTCTCAGTGACTTCATAAACCTCTGTAAGGATTATCATTTTTTTCTGTACCTCTCTTGAGTTTTGTGCTTTGCTCCAAGTGCAGCTTAACCTCAAGCATCTTATTACCTCATGTGCATGCGAGTTTTGCAATCTCTGCCAGAGTGCTCCAGTTCAGCACTCAGGTTATGACTGTGGGCTTCTGCCCTTGACTAAATACACACCTCAAGGTCAGTCTTGGTCGGCTTCCGACTTCTTTGTTTGTCTTGCCCTTAATATTTGATAAGCAATATCCAGTTATGTAATTTGTATATTCATCACCTGTCCAGAGTTAGCAGGACCAAAAGGATGTAATGAAATAGAACAAGCTATTCACAAGTACCTTGAAAGAATATCCACATTTTCCTAACAAAGGATTATGAATATCCAATGTAGCGGCAAAGTGGATAGCTTTACTGTTCATCAAAAACACATGCTTTTCTAAGATATAAACTCTCTGAAATTTGCTTTGAAAATGCCCATGGGCATATTTTATACCACCATGGGAGTTATTCGGAAAGAATGCTATTACTTTGGATATTTGAATGCAGGTGGATGAACTTGTCTCTAAGTTTAAGTGTATGGGGAAAAAAAACTAGGAGGTAGCAATAACTCTAAAAGACAAAAGAAATCAAGAACAATGAAAATGTGAAAAATGAAGCTTACATATAAATATGCTAGTGAGTCTTATGTCCCAAAGTATCGAAAATATAGGCAAGAAAAAAATTCAAATGAGTACTGAATGTCAGATCTAATATCTACCAGGAAGGTCCATGTTCTCTACAGAAGAAATCTGGTTACTATAGTTATAAGGCCAGAGTAAAAGGTTACTCATTGATGCACAAGCAGAATAAAACCATCAAAATCAAAAAGTTAAAGTGGGTGCTTGAAATATTTGTGGATTACCTAGAAGAAACTAAAAACTAATAATACCGTATCCAAGTAACTATGGGGAGAAATTGGACTTCAATAGACCAAATTGTTTGAAGCTTATTGGAAACTAAGAAATCACTTAGCTTCAGCATCTATATCAGCTCATCGGTTAAGTGAGTGCCAAGCTATTGAAGTAATTTTGTGAGTGTTAGTATTTTAACATTTTAGCCTCCAACTGCCCTCTTCTTTTTTGCTTAGGTAGACAATGACATCAAAGCTTGAGTCATAATGACTGAGTGGGAGGAAATGAGGCCATTCTTTCCAGATGTATTATTTCAGTCTGGAAGTTTTCATCATTAGTGAAGTTGAATTACATTCTGGTATAAGTAAAGTCTCCATCTTCTTGAGGAGGAGACCCGGCCAGTCATCGTTATCAGCTTAGGCCATGAAACCAAATATGGACAAGTTCATAAGCAAAGTCTACCAACTTTCTAGTGTGACTAATGAATGAAGAAATGAAATAGGCAAAGGACATTGCTTTGAATAAAATATCAGGTAACAATCTGACAAACAACTGGAAAAAAATGTCAATGTCTCATTTGGCCATCATCAAAGCAGTTAAGAACAACTGGAGAGAAAGGAGCACAAATTATCTTAACAAGTGAGCAGAATGAGATACAGAGAAACAAAAGATATGCTAAAATATTTTAAAATACCAAGTAATAACATATATAGTTTTTAAAACACCAAGTAATAACATATATAGTTTTTTTTCTTTTTCTTTTCTTTTTTTTTTATTTCATGCCTGCTTGTTTTTGTGTCAAATAGTCATATAGACTCTTCTGGATGCCATCAGTTAAATGCTAATTTATGTTGCCTATCTAAAGCTCTGCAGTGAGTCTTATGGGTATTTGTAACAATAAGTATTGCCTTAAACCAGTTCTGATTCTGTTCATCTTGTGATCTTCTTCCTGCGCAATTTTCACTACGGTCCTCCAGGCTCAGTTGTTGTATGTCTGTTAGTTTTGCTACTTCCTTCTTTACACGAAAATATCATGTTTAGAGACAATAAGCTCTGTGAATAAAGTGCTTGCCATGTACATATGACAACCAGGCATCTCTACAAGCCATGAAAGAGGCCAGTTGTAGGGGCACACATTTGTAATTGTAGTGATGGAGAAAGAGAGAGTATTAGGCTCCCATGCCAACCTGTAGAGCCCACTTTAGTGAGACTCTGTCTCAAAACAAAACAAAAAAGCCAAACAAACAAACAAAAACCCAAGGTGAATGGCTCACAGGACTGATGTCTGAGGTTATCCCCTGGCCTACAATGTATGTGGACACTCATGCACTCAAACCCCACAAACACACATGATATGTTCTCATCCCCAAAAATTCATGTTTAATATTTGCAGGATACTAATTTTCATGGTAAGCATACAGAAAAAAAAGGATTTACTATGAGTTTTCAAAGGAACTGACATAGATTTGCATATTCTTGTTTTTAATTTGAATGATTCTTTTTAAATAATTTTGTTTCATACAATACAATCTGGTCATGGTTTCCCTATCCACCAACTCCAAACCGTCTTTATCTCTCTTTAAAGCAAACCAACAGGTGAATAATAAAGCAAACAAATGGGAACAAACAGACGTAAAAGAGAAAGAACAGGAAACACCTGCACAAACAAAATCCATAAAACCACAAAAATCTGAAATCATATTATATAAGCAAGAAGTCTGTAAAAAAAAAAAAGACCAAATAAAGCTATCTGATACAGTAGTCTACAAAGATACCATTACTTGACTTCTGATTCTTATTCTCTAAGAAATGTATCAGCCTACTTAAGGATACTAACTTATGGAGAGCAACAAAAAAAAATTAGCAGCAGCCTATAATATTTGAGCATCTATAGGAGCTCACAAGTAAACAACTCTAAAAGAAAGAAAGCACTCCTGGCAGCGGTGCTCCTCATTTGTTAGCATGTGATGTCTAGTAGGGGTATCGTTACCTTATTATTTAATTTCTAGACTATACTAGAAAGTATAGTCTTTGTCAGCTGCCTGTGAAGACTGATTTCACTCTTATCACCTGACCCCAGCACTAAACCACCCATTATTTCCCTGATGTGTGGTCTTACCTGAAGTTTCCCACATAGCTCTGGATCCCAGTTTACATACTTCTCTGCCCCCAAATCCATTTGCTAGACTGTTTGACCCCAGGACCTGCATATTACAGGATGATAGCTATTTTGCTCTGTATCCCCATCATTTATTAAGTTCTTCTAAACACATAGCACACACAACTGACTCACTATTATATCTCTAATTCTAACAGACTGTTAGGTGCATAATAAGCATTTTACATATTTGTGTATTCACTAATTAATAAATAAATTTTAAGATGAGGTTTTTTTATTTAACCAAATCCAGCTCAGCTCTACTCGGTGTCCTTTCAGAAGTTTACAGTGATTGCAAATGGGCACAGTTTCTCCACCCAGTGTCTACACTACCAAGCATCATTCCCAGGCTAGTTCATTTGCCCTTTGGTGACTTTTATGTGGCATCATTGCAATATTGTTAGAAAGAAAATTTGATCTTTGGGGAATAACAAACATGCGGGCACATCAACAAGTAATGCCAGTAGCTCAGACAGGAAGCAACAGCGGCAGTCCTCCAGGGTACAAAACTCAGAGACCTTTGTTCAAAATCCCAACACCTAAAATCTCAGTTCCTATTTGCTTAATAAAGAAAAACCAAAACACGAATGTATAGCATGGTGATTCAGTGGCAAACATGCTGCCTTTTAATGACTTAAGCCTCTATTAACTTAGAAGAGGAATGAGAAGTAGAGGTCCAGCTTGCTGAGAGCCATCAGGAGCCTTCTGTTCTCTGTTAGAACAGCTGCCCTGTTTACTGCTGCTTTGACGAAGCTGCTGCCCAGCTCCTCTATTCAGGAAGATCAGTGTTTACGCGCTAGTCAGTCCCGAATCAAAACAGTTCTGATTTGTTAATAATTCACTAGCCAAATATTATGACTGAGAAACTGGAAGGCTGGTAAATAATGAAATGCAGAAGGGAACTTCTGCCGCATGTAGCCGGATCACAGAAATGGAAAACACAAATAAAAATGTAATTTAGCAATTCATTCTGTCCTATTAAATGCCAGCTGTTTTCAGGGTTGTGGGATAAAATGTTTTGTTTTCTCCCGCATGTCCTTAGAGTTGGAGGAGTAATTGGAAAGCAATGAAGTTATTCCACATTTGCTGCTGGCAAAGAAGTGAGTGTGTGTTACCAAGGAGACATTTAGGCACTCACTATGTTATTGTTGCACACACCTATCGTGTTCTTGTGTTTTAGAAGTGAGGCTACAACAGCGGTCGACAGCAGCAGAGTCCTCTTATTCAAAGAACGTCGCTTCTCATGTGGCAGTGCAGGAACAGACTATGAAGGACCAAACAAATACATGCTACAGTCCCCGAGAGAAAGCACGAATCCAGCTCATTACGCTACTCCTGAATCCTATCTGCCTCCAAAATGCACTCATGGTGCTTTTTAAAATGAAACAGAAGTTCCACTTAACCATCTCCTCCTATGTTGACTTTTAACTACATCCATGCCCAGTGAGTCTGGTGGATAGAACTTGAATTTATTCACAAACACCTCGAGAACTGAACAATAGCTTCGTGTGCTAGGGATCTAACTTAGCCAGTTCACACTGGTACACAAATATTTAATATTTCCTGTTTTAACTAGAAATCATACTAAGTGCTGGAAGTCATGATGTGCACAAATAATTGCAGATCCAGAAGCAACTATCTATGAAATATAATTTAGATAATTCAGATATGTTTGATACAATAGGTACGACAGAAGCTTCCTTTCATCCCTGGAGGTACATTCTACCAGCCCTGGAACATCATGTACAACATATTGCTTTCTGGACATATTTATTTATCTATGATAAAATGTATTTGTAAACTAGACACATTAAGAAATTAATAATAAAATAGAATAATCAACAATACATTTTTAACAAATATTTAAAAATCATGAATTATTTGTTTCTATTTAGTATTTTCTTACCATGTGGTTGACTGCAGGCAATTATAACCTCTGAAAGAAATCCACCTACATAGAGTATTATTATATTCTAAATTTACTTTAGTTGAACATGTTTGTTGTAATGTCTTTCTTGCAATGTTTTCCATTTATAAATTATTTTGACATACCACAAGTTGTTTAAATATCAGAATATACCTGAAAGCTTAGCAATTGTTTTCATTTAACTAAGAGGAAACCACTGGTTCAGAGTGCCAGCATCACAGCCAGGCTTTTTGGTACAGATTCAAGTCTTTAACCTCCCACTGCTGCTTACCAAAACAATGTGAATGCATTATTACATTGGCGCAAGGTCATTTTTGGATACATTCAGATTTCTACTATTAATATAAATAAAAATGATATGGATACATCATTCTCTTCATTAAATAGGTCCCTAATTAAAAATGCTTAGTTTTTCCCCTACCCAAGCAGAGACTTCCTTTGAAGAGTCAAGGGTATGGAATATTAAAACAGCAGCTAGGAGTAGTGATTAAATATGAATGGTTGTGGTATTGCACATCTTCTATGAAACCACAATGAAAGTCACATGGAACACAAAAACCCCTCTGGTAAGGGAAGCAGCCTGAGTAAGATCAATAACTGAAGTTAATTCTGAGTGGAGATTTAAAGCCACTTTCAGAAGCCTATTTTTCTCCCCGATCAGCACATCTGATTCTAAAATTTTCCCTCACTTTATTCCCTCCCTGTGGCTTCCTCATCTCTCTCCCTTCTCTTTCTGCCCTTTTCCTGCTTGTCACCTTGCTCCTTCAGAGTCACTTTCAGCTAACCTACCTTGAAAAGTTTGTCTAAATCGTAGCAACGTTTCTTGGAGCCTAGAAGACGGGAATTGCTTTCCCATTCTATAACCTTGGTGCCAGTTTGAGGTGCAGCGGATGTAAAATCTTATTACAGGAAATAAAGACTTTCAACCTCAGTATTTATTATCTTGAAATGTTTAGAGCCAGAACTAAGCCGAAAGGTGTGTGAGCATTCAGATGAAGATATCGAAGCTTTAATTGCCCTCACTCCTGAAGATATATATGTAAGTGAAATTCTGTATGAATGAAATGTACGAAGAACTCACAGTTGGTCTATTGTTAGTTGCTACAGAAAAATTACTGAGCCCATCATAATGATACAAACAGAAACTACAGAAAGTCTAAGAAATTTCAACAAACTTATTGGCAAGGTTATGATACATATACAGCATATAAAATAAAACCGAATCTGGACCCACAAGCTCTTGTTGCCTTTAGTTTAATTACTTTGCTGTGGTTTGAATATTTGGCATGATAGCTACCCATCTCACAAGTTTTTAAGTGTGCAATGGACTTGTTCACTGTATTGGCTGGCACTTTCCTTGTGACTAAGGCTTAGAGGCAGGCCACTAAGCCTCTTTGTTTTTGATTTCTTCTTTCTAGAAGAGGATAGTTTCTTATTCAAACAATTGGACACACAAAAGAAAAGTGAACATAAAACCACTTTGTAGAGTTTCTTTTTAAATTAACATTAAAATAAAACAGTAGCTAACCATTACAAAGTTTGTTTCATTTTAGACAAGCACACTATTAATTCTAAGTAGTGAACCTCAAGGTTCTGGCGATCTTTATGTGGAGTAATGGAACAATATAATTCTAGGGTTTGGCAAACTTTCGTGACTTTGGGTGATTTTATAGATGCATACTTTGACTGAGACATTAATTGCCTCAAACTAAAGAGGTATGAGTGCCTGCAATCATGACCAGCAATCATGTCACTGGGCTTAAATGAGGCAGCATTACATTCAAATTGGCAGGGCTAAGCATAACGTTATGGTAACTATCTTTGTGTGGTTACAGCCTACATTTAGAATAAAAGAAAAATCTAAATTACGCTTTTTACGACAATTATGAGTTCAATGCCAAAGCCCATGAGATGAGCCATTAGAATTCTTTCCCTGCCTCCCATCCATCTCCACAGCTTAGAAGAACTAAAAGCCTAATCAATAATTTAACCAGCTAATGGACATATTTTTAAACACAATGGACTCATTTTGGGAAAAAAAAAAACCGGCATGCTGTCAGAGCCACGGGGACAAAAGTAGAAACTGCCTGCTAATACTTAATGCTTGTCTTGAACAATCCTGTATGAGCACAGCACAAGCTCCCTCAAGCGAACTTCATGTCTCTCTGTCTGCAGAGCTAGTCTTTCTTTTTCTATGAAAGATGTACTACTTTACAGACGGTTTATTTTTAAAGTCAGTGTAGAACTCATAACTAAAGACTCAAATATTTAAGTTGCATTTTAATTAAAAACGTGTTCCATAAAAGGTGGCCCTGAATTCCAAATTATGAGACTGTGATATTTTTTTCTGGCTATTGATATTCACAATCACAGTTTTCAGGCGCGCTGTATTTGCCATACATGCTGAAAAAGAATGGGAACTTTTATGGTATTGACTCAGAAAATATTCTAAACCAACCCAGAAAATGTTGCTGCCTTGCTGTGTAGATAAGATGGGGTGTTTAATTTTTGGTTTATTGTCTTCCCTTCTCTTCTTTCTACACTTTGGAAAAGAGCAACTTTACAACACGGAGGGAAATGCTATAAAAAGCAACTGATTAAACAAGGTGCCATGGTGCATGTCTATAACCTCAGGATTCACAAGACTGCGACCAGAAGATGAAGAGTTCAAGGCCAATCTTAAGGTTGCCCCGTGAGATCCTGTGGCTCGCAAGGAGTATGGGGTCATTAAGTATCCCATTTTGTTACCACAACGTCACTTTTGTACTCAATCAGAGGTTATAACTAGAGTTCAATCATAGTCACTCCATTTCCTATTATGAGGATATACGTATGGCACATTAAAATCTTGAAGACCTTTTTCGTTTGTTTTTAGGTAGAGACTCATTATGCAGACCAGTATGGTTTGGAGCTTGCATTCTTGCCTCAGTTTTTAGAAGTGGGATTACAAGCATGCACAGACCTGGAACTAGAAGAGGAATTGCTAATAAATTTCTTCTGCGGATAATAGTTTCTGATACATACTGTATATCTGGCCATCAGCCCAGAAGAAAGCTTTCAGTTCCTAATAAATTGTCAGCCTACAACAGAGGCTATGAACTTGCTTTTATATCACTACAATGGAGACAAGGAAGTATTTCAACTTGGTTTTTTTGTTTTGTTATAATTGAGCTGCGAGACTTGAGTGTTAAGGCAAGATAAAGGCGGGCCAGAGGCCTGCTTAATCAGAGAAACACAACCACCTTGACTTCCTGACCTCTGGAAGCCTGGCTCCAAGAGGTCCAAGGAGGTCAGCACTGCAACCTGACTCTCAAAATAATCCGTTGTGTATGTATCCTCTGTCACATGAAGAATTTTTCTTTCTTTTTTTTTTTTTTTTTTTTGGTTTTTCTAGACAGGGTTTCTCTGTGGCTTTGGAGCCTGTCCTGGCACTAGCTCTGTAGACCAGGCTGGTCTCGAACTCACAGAGATCCACCTGCCTCTGCCTCCCGAGTGCTGGGATTAAAGGCGTGCGCCACCATCGCCCGGCAAGAATTTTTCTAAGACAGTTCAGAGCTCTATGCTACAATATTTCAGGGTCCAGAGTGCGCGTGTGACGACTCAGTCATACACAGTCTCAGGAATCCCGTGGGTAATACTAAGCCAAGGTATTCTTAGTATGTCCAAAGGAAATAGTGGCCAAAATGAGTAAGTAATAAAAGGGGCTGAGGAGCCATCACTGTCACGTAACGAACAGTAGCAACATACAGTAAGTCAGAAAATTCATTATTTGTTGTTATCTCGTCTTGCATAGCCCTTGACTTACCTTCTCTAGGCCTCTAGCCACAGCCTTAATTTGTTTTCTCCCCACACTTCCTGAACATTTTATCCCTCTTAAATAAGCTATTTGTCCAGAAATGCTACGGCTAAAGTGCTCCGTCTGCACAAAAGTCGCTTTTAGCAGGCCAGATACGCACAGCTAAGCTGTGCCTGCAAAACTGTTTTTCGTAAAGTGCAGTCAATTGACCATACACCAGCACTAATTTGCTCTTAACCAGTAAAGCATGTGCGCACAGTGCCCCTTATGACAGTCACCGCAGCCATGGCAGCTGACTGCTTGCTCATACACACAACGATGAGATGTTTTAGTGCAGCGGCCAGCCTTGGCTTAGGACAGCATACCGAACACCTCTACTTATAAACGCTAGGTTTTTCAGTACCCCGGGACTGAGTCTTGTGCTTCCTCTGGGAATCAAAGCTTGGCCCACGGAAATCCTCGATAAACTGTTTAGAACTGGTGTGTTGTAAATGTCTTCTGATGTTACCGTCATAATACCCAAATGAAATGATAATATACATTTACCTGTGATATAAAAATAAACCTTACCATAGTTCCAAAGTTGATTTTTATTGGTATTTTTCTCAGACTACTGATAGGTGCTTAAAATTCCATCTTGAAGTAACAGCGAAAGAGGCAGGTTGCAGATTTCTAGGGTTTTAAGTTTTTATTTGGGGTGTTCGGCCTGTGCCGCATTTTCATACTGATTTTAGTCATGGGAAAACATAATTTTTCTGAGGGACAACACCTTCACTTTCTTATTTCTTAATGGAAGTTGTGATTGACAATAATCTCACTTACAAGAAGTCTGACTACAGATGGAAACTCCCACAGTAGGGGCCTGCAGTAAATTCTCTTCCTACTTGAGATAAGTGTGTAAAATTGAGAGATTGGTTAATGAACAAATCAGTGAAATGAGCACCCAATCTTTTTCAAATATTAAATAAATTTAGGTTTAAAAAAAGTGTGCCAACTGATATTTTAGTAATTTACTTTAAATTTTCACGTAAATTATATAAAGTCACTATGCAAATTACATTCTTGTAAATATCCCTTCTTTGGATTTTTAGAGCATAAATCTTTGATTATAACCCCAGAGAAGAAGAAATGGAAAAGAATATGAAAGCAATACTATTATCTTCATATGTTCTTATTATGTAATACTTGATTCATTGTCTTAAATGCCTTGCATTTAAGATTCTATAAATAAGTGGGGCTATGATCACAGGGACTCAGTAGGCTGAGAGAGGAGAAATGCAGATTCAAAGGCAGCTTAGGAGAGATTCCACAGTTAAGAGAACCTATTGCTCTTGCAGAGGACCCCAGCATCCACATGATGTATCAAAACCATCTGTAACTTCAGTTCCATGGAATCCAATACCCTCTTCTGTCATCTACGGGCACCAGACATGGGTGCAGCACATAGACATACATGCAGGCAAAACACCACACATATAAAATAAATTAATTTTTAAAAAAAGCCAACTTAGAAAAGTGTGTTCCAAGGCAAATCTAGGAAAGTTATTAGGACCCAGTGTCAAAACAAACATGAAAAATAAAAATAAAAAGAGATTAGGGATATGGATCAGTAGCAGAACTAAGGCCCTAGGTTCAATCTCTAGTACTGAAAATAAGTCTTAAGTAAGTTATCTTTTGTCTTTCTATTTCAAGAAGAAAGAGAAACATGTGAGTTCTCAAAATAATACATGGGTTTTTCCCCAACATCGTCTATGGAATTTTTCTTTTTCCTTTCTTCTCTTTCTTCTTTCTTTCTTCTCTTTCTCCCTTTTTTCTTTCTTTCCTTCCTTCCTTTCTTTTTAAATGATGGTGTTAAACTCAATGCATAAGGCGGATCTCTGTGAGTTCGAGACCAGCCTGGTCTACAGAGCTAGTGCCAGGACAGGCTCCAAAGCCACAAGAGAAACCCTGTCTCGAAAAACCAAAAAAAGAAAGAAAGAAAGAAAGAAAGGAAGGAAGGAAGGAAGGAAGGAAGGAAGGAAGGAAGGGAGAAAGAAAGAGAAAGAAAGAAAGAAAGAAAGAAAGAAAGAAAGAAAGAAAGAAAGAAAGAAAGAAAGAAATGCTGCGTTTGGGAATTCAATTCCTATTCTTCACTTTCCTCAATAGAGACTTAGACAAATTACTCAACTACTCTTGTGTTCTAGTTCTTCTTCTGTGAAGTTTACAAGACTTCCTACCTTGTAAGAGCATGACAAGGATTTAATGATTTCATATATGTGAGAGGTTTAGATCCATACCTAACACAGGTGAATTCTGTATAATTTGCGATATTTTATAATTTGGAGGCACTAAGATCAAGAGGCCAAATTCTCATCCTCTCATTTTTTTTTTATTTTGTGTAATGGTGAGGTCTAGAAGGTAATTTTAATTAACTGTCTTTGGGGACCTTTTCAGTGTCCTAGTATGACAGACAGAGAGATAACATCTTTTACAAAGTGGAAAGTCCTTCAAATTATGAAACACATTCTTGAAATTATAATTTCTTGACAGAATATAACTTATTATATTCCTATTGCAAGACAATGCTCTTAGGTTTTTAAGATAAAAGACTTCCATTCTGGACATTGACAGTTGTTCAGTGAAAACATTCAATCTTGGGAAGAATGGGCTTGTATTATGAGGACTGCTATCCCTACTGATGCTGCAATGAGAATGTTTTTGGAATAGTTGCTGTGTTTCTAATTATATTGTTTATTCCCAAATAATAATAACAATCACACCAAGTGATAACTTCTCTGAAGGAAGAGAAACTGAACGTCTATATAACACACTAGCCACAGATTCTTAGCTTTACCACTTTTACCTTATTTCCTTACCACTCAATTTCAGATACATGTTCTAACACTATTCTTTGCAGCACTATGGAACTGTTACTTTAAAATGAAGTTAATAAAGCCCATAATTAGAATATGTGGGTTGCTCTGAAATACTCATACACTCACCTAACAGTAAAACCTATTTAGAATTTAAAATGCATGTGTTCGAAAATAATGTGAGAACTAAAAACAAGTATAAGTTATGGTTGTTAAAAACTGATGGATTCTTTTTCAGACATGCATAATAATCTCTGCAACTTTGATCAGTATTGTGCAGTTTTCCTTTTGTTTAGTGTTTGAGTTGCCACTGCAATGCCTGATAGACTGCATATTACGTTATATATTGAACACCATGAAAATTTTTGTGTGGTCTCTCAAGAACTGTGTCACTTCCCCCTTGTCTGTGGCATACAAAAAAAAAAAAAAAACAGTACTGAAGTGGCAGAATATTTTAGAGCTCACATGAGGTCTGAAAAGTTGTAAAAGATTCATGAGTATAGTAGCTTTTGGCTAAAGCAAAAAATACCTGTGCAAAACTGGTTTCTAAACTAAATCTATTTTTAATGCATCCATCAAAACATAAAAACTGCATATATTAGTGTTCCACCCTGCAGCATTTCTATGTGTACAATGCGCAATGTTTCAATTACTTACCCATCTCCTCAAAGACTTATCATTTCCTTAACCTTTATTTCAGTGACGAAACAAATAAAAGCCTCATTATAACTCAAAGAAACTCGTTTACTCCAACCTAATTCCATCAGAACGCATCTACATCAGAAAATAAGTGGAACAGTTGTTACACTTTAAAAGCAATTTAGTTTTGGTTCCTGAGTCTTCCAGAAATTATTTGATTTGGGGTTTCATGATATCGACTTCACAATAGGGCAAAACTGTTACTGAAATTGGCACTATACTACTGGTTAGAAATGAACTCATGCCAAATCTCTAATTCAGTCTTAATTTTAAAGAATTTAAAGTGGTAATTTAGAAAAAATTTACATGGATTCCCACAAAAAAAAAAATATATCAGCACCTGCCTTACTGAAGTTCTGAAGTGAGGTGACATGTCTCCTGAGTCATCTACTGCCACTTTTGAAAGGCAAACTTACGATATGGAGTGACTGTTTTCGTTTCTCTTTCAGATCAGCATCTTCATGACGCATCTCTCTAACTATGGGAACGACCGTCTAGGCCTATACACCTTTGTGAACTTGGCCAACTTTGTGCATAGCTGGACCAACTTGAAACTGCAGACTTTGCCTCCAGTACAACTGGCCCACAAGTATTTTGAGCTCTTCCCAGAGCAGAAAGACCCTCTTTGGCAGGTAACATTACACCTCCTCTCAATGGGGAGGAAAAACATTAGCAATGTGTTACTGTCTAATTTGTGTTGCGAAATCCTTAAAAATTATCATATTAAATAAATCAGATAAATATGATAGGGCATATTAAAATGTATATTTAATACAAATTATTTCCCTTTCCAATTGTCATATTTTCTTCAATATTGTTTCTGTATCTCTTAAAATTTAAGTGTTTAGATTTGTAGTTTTATTTTGCTTGCTTGTTCAATTAATTTGGAAACTTGGCAATAAGGATGGTGCTGTATTGTTGGGGATTTGATCAAGCAAATGCTTCAGACTTCCATATGATATGAATGATAGCAGCCAGCTAGTTGTAAAATGAACAGCACTGGACAGTTCAGAAGGCTAAAAATAGAAACAGAAAAAGAGTCTCTGTAGCCCAAGATCCTGGCTCCAAACCCTAGTGTGTGTGTATATATATATATATATATATATATATATATATATATACACTACAGAGTACATAAAAAAGGAAAGAGCAACCCCTTGCCCGTGTTCCTAAGGATTTAGAGTCTGTTTTGGTGCATTTTACTTTTCTCTAAGTCTAATTTCAGTGATGTTCTGCCTATCGATAAAAGAGAGACTTGTCAGTTCTAGAATGGCTTTTACTTCTAATCGGACTCTATGTGAGGCCACACAGCTTGAAGGCATCAAATGTAAGCTATCTCTTCTTAGCAGCTATCTAGGAAGCACTGCCTCCCACTTACTCAGTTCTTTATGCATCAGATTGCATCGACCCACCCAATCAATGAGCCGGCTGCAGAGAGCAGATCAGATGTTCCCCTGCTAAGCGGTCGGTGGAGAGGTAGCATCATCATTAATGAGAAATTACTGCAAAATGGAACTTCAAACTCGGCCCCATTTCCTGTCTTCCAGACTGTATGCTTCCCTTTATTCCATGGTTCACCTCATACAGTGCTGTGTCTACATGGCCAGGAATTCTCTCCTCCTATGTACGTTGAGGATCTGCCATCTATACAGCAAAGCTAGCTCTAGGGCACACAATGAAGAATAAACACTACATTTTCTCTCTTTTCCAGCGGATGATTTTTACTGTGTTTAAAAATAAAACGTTGCCTCAAATCATGTCCTCTTTAGTTAAATTATGAGCAGCCATCCACCACACGGGCTTACAGTACACTGCCTAATATAAGGAAAATCAAGTATTTTGCATGCGAATTTACATATATTTGTGTCTACATATGATTTTTAATTGAAAATAGATTCCTGCCTCATACATAAACCCCAATCACAGTTTCCCATAGCTTGGCCCCTCCAGCTTCCCCAACCACCTCCCCTCTCCCCAAGATCCACTCTTCTCTCTTTTTCCTCTTCAGAAAAGAGTAGGCCTTCAAGAGATGACAGCCAACCAGGTCAAAATAAGATATAGTAAGACAAGGCAAAAGACCTCATATTGAGGCTGGAGAAGGCAATCCAAGATGAGGAAAAGAGTCCCAAGAGCAGCTAAAAAGAGTCAGAGACATGTCTACTTCAACTGTTAGGAGTCCCACAAACACACCAAGGTAATAGTCAAAATATATAATATATCAATAAACAACCCAAATTAATAAGTATCTTACATTCTTGACATATAAATAATCGATCAGCTCAGTGGCTTTAAGCTCTAATCTGCCTTTTAGGAAAAACAAGTTTCCTTAAACACTGAGCTGTATTTAATCAAATTGTTTGAACTTTCAACAATAACAACAAAAACATTCTGATAATGGTCGTATATCATCAACATTGATAGTTACCTTGAAAAACTATTGATTGATCTGTTTTGTGGTGCATACGCATACGTGTGGATGCGGATAATGGGTATGCATTCCCCACTGTGCAAGTGTGGAGGAGGGAGATGAGATGCTGAGAGCCGTTGACTTATGGCAGAAAACTGGATAAACTTTACCAATCAAAAGTAATATCAAAATGAAATTTGGGAAATGATGGCAAAGTATGTAAGACTTGGAGTTAACTGTCCAATGGTTGTATCTCCTTTCCTATTCACATCAATGATAGCAATCCAATGAAACAGAAATTACCCTCATTTTAACATGTAATCAAAACCAGAAATAGCTGGTAAACATTTTACACTTCTTTTTTCCTCATGACTTAGAATTGAGATAGACAAATAGTATATTTTTGTTGCTGTTACAGATTATGAAAATGAAACATTCAGGAACCTTTTTATATTTATGAGGATAACTCCTTATTTAGTATTCCTCACTGGCAGAGGGAAATCAACTGCTATTTTCCTTTACATTTCAATTCACACTTTTTTATGAGTACAAATAGAAAGAAAAAGTGCAAAATAGTAATCTTCACATCTGTTTAATTCCTTTGGTTCCTTATGTAAATTTTCATTAGCACCAACTACTCTATATGTGGGACTGCTTTGTCACCTAATTAAAAAGTGCAATGTGAATATAGGCCAATAGGCAGCCTAACCAGCAGCTACAAAATACCTCACGAACAAAGGAGTCTTCTAAAGCTGGCTGATACAGGATGCATATCCATGCCCACAAAAAAATGTAATTCCCACATTGGCTCCTCATCAGCTTTGTCTCTAATTCGTAAGAGTTTTAAAATTACACTCATGGGTCCTTTTAAAGGATAAAACAATATCCCTTTTTGTTTTGATAGAATAATCACTGCAGAGTGTATGAAATAATTTTCTTCTTATACACACACCACAAACAAACAAACAAAAAAACCCATTACAAGAACCAAAGCCACAAACATGGAGGTAGTGAAAAGGTCAAATTCACACATGCTCTAATCGATGCTCTTAAGCTCTCAAGCTGTCAAGTTAGCTCAGCCTCAATCTGCCTTCAGCCACTCAGGAGTCTCGCTATCAAGAAAATCTGCGCATGGAGTGGATTCTTGCTTGCTGCGTGTATCCAGAGAAATTCTCAAAGAGCTGTCTTCTAGACTGCTGCCAGGGTCTCCAGAGTTAGAGAGAGAGATGGGGGGAAGCAAAGCCCAGGTTTTAACGGCAGGTGGCTAGCACTGTGGTTGATGCCAGGTATCAAAGCATTGGTTTCTATTTAGAAATGATGAGATTTGAATATCAGGGTTATAAACAAATCACAAAACAGCACCGTCCCTGCTATTAATATTTGTCTGTTGAAGTTACAACTGAATGCTGACACAGAGTTATAGAGGGTAACAACAGAACAAGTTTTGGACATTTAATCCAATCTTGGGAAGAAAAAAAAAAGTCCCTCAACTTATTAGAGATGAGCTGGGACTAAATCCAGGCTTTCTTGTTCCTGCTCAGATACAGTTTGGTGATTTTACATTTAGCAAGACAAGGCTCCTTCTAGCACAGGCTCTGTCTTGAAGCTCAGAAGAATCTGCGGTTGGCTTCATAGGGAATTTGCAAAGCCTAAACTTCAGGAGCAGTTACACAACAAAGGAAAGTTTTAACGCCATGAGATTTACATACTGCAATAGCTCTTTATTGTGTTAAAAAAGTAGTATTGTAAATTCGCTTTCATATTTTTACTATCTTTACCACTCTATAGCTTATTTGTAATTTGGTGGCAACATCAGCATTCATAATTGCAGCCATGTGTCTATTTTGCACAACACGTAAGCCATAGATAGATAGATAGATAGATAGATAGATAGATAGATAGATAGATAGATAGATTGATACACACACACACACACACACACACACACACACACACACACACGGAACTTACTGGTACAAGAGATTTACATTCAAATCCCACAACAGATACACAAAAAAAAAGAAGTGTATAGAGAGAATCGCAGAAGCAGCAGAGTCGCCCCTTGTATAAAGAGGAAAACCTAGGCACAGGTGGATGTCCTCAGGGAAAATTGGAAAATTTGGGGAGACATGGACTTCATCTGTGATAAAGAGTGAGGCTCTCTGAGGGCAGGGAGAAAACAAACAAAGGAACCCTTAGAACCAGTAGTGGCATTCTACGTCTCTGATCTCAGCACTGTGGAGTGCTACGGTAGAAATACCACAAATTCAAGGCCAGCCTGAGCTACATGGCGACTGTGAGCCTCTGTTAGTTGCTTTTCTTGTCACAATGACAAAATGTCCAGTAACATCACTTCTTAGCCAATAAATAAATAAATCGCACTGTTCATAGTTGAAAGCAGCCCATCGAGGCAGTGAAGGCATGCTGGAGCCTAGCAGTGCACAGCTTGGTGGGCCAGGAGACAGAGGAATTCGAGCTAGCTCCTTTCTTCACCTTATGTTCATCTTGGTCCTCCAGGCCATGGCATGATAACATTTAGGGTTGGTCTTTCCTCCGCATTCAAACAGTTCAGCAAATATCTTTATAGATATAGCTTAGAGGAGTATCTCAACCTTATAGATCCTTCCAAATCCACTGGAGTTGCTGTTTCAGCAAACTGAAAAAGGGAAGAAAGATGTAAAGAAAGATGGTTTAATGAGATAATTCCAGAAACCCTTTTTACAGAGCAACAAGGAATAGAAAGACATACTGTTAGGAAAATGATCTCTCTCTGAGAGAGGGAGACTCTGAATGGGCTTCTGTCAGTGAGCAGTTATGCCTTCAAAGGCAAGAGGCTGAGCTTGTTTATAACTGAAATTAAAGAAAGGATTGTCAGTGAATAACTACGCTACTTCAAGAGGAAAACAATAATTTTAGGGTTTGGTCTGTCTATGTTTCAGCCTTTCTAGTGAACTGGTCAACATAGTTATGATGGAGACTTCACTTTTTATTAGCTAAAGATATGCTAACAATTAAGTTATCTTAATTATTTTTCCAACGCAAAGTTGTCTGTATGCCATACATTCATACCCTACATCTCTTCCACTTATCAGCCACACTGTTTTTTATACTCTCAGGAATGTATCTCAAATATGGAAATAATTCTCCCCACTCTTAATTATTTAATTTTTAGTGAAGCACAGCACCAATATTTTGATTCCACCGCTGTCAGAGGCTGTGACAACTGAAAATGATGACATAAGTCTTGGGTGTTCCATTTCCCATCAACCATTTGCAGATGTGTTCTTGTCATGCACTAAACTGACCACAGAAATACCTCCTAGGGAGCAGTCAGTGAAAATAACTTACAGAGACCTCCTTAAAAAAAGTTACACTACATTCATACTTTATGAACTAAAGTAATCATAAACTATATTCAGCACCCTATTTAATTACGAACAAGAAACCTGTGTTTCCTTTTAAAAAAGTTCTAGTAACTTGAATGTTACACTGAATGAATAATCATGTAATAAATCAACTGATTCATGAAAGTTCAAAGACCCAGAGTTTTTGAGTTGGTTATTTATTCCCTGTAGGATATTCATAAAAATGCAAATAATAACAGAGTTTTATGTGAAAGGGACTATAGTGGTTTGTTAACATAGTTTCTATGAACCACTCACTTTAATAAATATGGGTTTAATAAATATGGGTTTAATATAGTATGAAAGACAAAGGTGTTTTGGATAAATTTGAGATACCTTGTGCTTCCAGTAGCATTGTTAAAATGTTCATCTATCCCAGTCACACACAGAACCAAGGCATTTTCCCACCAGCCTGAATCCATAGCCTGGCACTTGCATGCCTCTGTTATTCGATGATGGAAGAGTGAACTCTGAAAAACCACCAGACCACCAGGAGTTACGGGAGCTCTGTAAGGAGAGTTCTTAAGGATCAATGCTCTCAGGAAGGCTGGACTTTCCCTCGCTTTTGCAGAACCCAAGAGAGGATTCTTAAAGTACAAATAGAGTCAGAATCTGAGTTGGTGTCTGTTTCCCAGATGCTCCACAAGGATTTGTTGATTGAAGCATTGAGAATAAACATCCCCATCTTATTAAAATATCTCATCAGTCTATGTGGATTGTATTAGGCATAAGTGACAGGGAAAGACAGAAAGTTGCAAGTCATTCCACTGTGCAATGAAGCCTGGGTAACAGATCTTTACAGATGTATGCAAGGAAATTATGTAACGGGCAGAAGTTTCAAAATAACTGTCATGTAGGGTGGGGAAAATAATAATTCAAACCATGTTTTTATATCACTCCTTCTTCAGAGAGAGTGGAACAGCAAGATACAAGTTGAGGAGAAATAAAGAAAAGAAAAAACTTGGTAGAGTTTACAGTTCATGAAAGTATTCTTCCACCATCAGGGTCTAGATAGAGCCTGGCTAGCTGAAACAGGCATGGGACCCACATGAGGCTAACCAGTTCCCCACTGATAATTCCCCAGTGACCTGCAAGTGAAGGGTGGGAAACCGAAGAACAAAGCAGATGTCCAGAGGCACAAAGACAATGCAGGTTTGGGCTAATGGGGTCTCATGAGAACAAAACTCATCTTTCTGCCCATGAAAACCCTTCAAAATGAAGCAGGTGGCATGACGTTTTCAAAACCTGTGTTTTAGTTCTTTGGATGGAGGGATTTCATTAGCTTTGCCTTCAGTTTTTAAGTCTTGTCTTTTGCTTCAGAGAATCTTTTACCTTCCTATCTTACTCACTGAAAAATTAAGTTGCTTCATGTGGTCCACGTACCAACCCCCCTCCCTGAATCACTTTGTCCTGGTGAGGGCATAGCAGCAGATTTTCAGACTGGCACTGTAACCATAAGCTGCCTGCAGTAATTTTATTTTAATTTCTTTTCCAACATTAAAATATATCTACATTGCTAAATGCATAAGGCAGAAGCTTACTGTTTGTTTTGATTTATTATTATCTGTTTACTTATGTAGGGAAAAAAAAGTATGTTACAGAATAAGAAGGGATCTGTACAATACCCTGTCCTGTCTTGAATTTTAAAATTAAAACAATAGCTACAGAAAACAGTATAAAAGTACCAAGAGCCGTTTTCTGCCTTCTGCTTCTGGAAAGGCTGTGTGAACTGCATTCTCTGTCTCTGTCTCTTTGTTCTTTCCTCTCCCCCAATACCCTACACACATTTTCCTCACTCACTCTCTCTCTCGATAGATAGATATAGATATAGATATAGATATAGATATAGATATAGATATAGATATAGATATAGATATAGATATAGATATAGATATAGATATAGATATAGATAACACACATACATACATACACAAAATCTAGCTCCAGAGATAAAACCAGCTTCAGATTACAAATTTGAACTAACTTTCTGTGTGACCTTCAGTAAGACCAAAATGAAGCCCTTTGCATCTTATCTTCCTCAGCTATAAAGAACGGATAATAAAATCTGTCTTGCCAAGTTACATTGAGGATTAGAAATAATCTATGTCAAGCAAATGCCTGGAATGTTAAAGGTGATCAATAAAAGTTGGATATTATATTCATTGGTACTGAAATAATGAGACAGTATCTTGAAACTCAGCATAGGGAAAGTCTAAACAACTACTACCAGAATATAAAATAGAAAATGCAAATGCTTTGTCAATACAGTTGCAATTAACAAGCAAGGTGGGAAAGGTGCCAGGGAAAGGTTGACAGCAGAAATACATATAAATGGAAAGATCCAAGGAGATAGAACACAGTCATTTAAAAAAAAAAAAAAAAACAGTCTTCTAAGTTGTGAGCACTTGGCCAGAAGCATAAGAAACCTGTGAGAAGATCTGAAGGGATGTAAACTATTAATATTAATGAAGCATTTGAAGCAGTGGGTATTCCAACATCTGAGCACCAGATAATTGCATATATACCTTGTATCTATTAGTACAATATCTGAGAACTACATCAATTTAACTATTATCATTATCAACTGTGGGGTTTTATTTCTATCTGTCTGTCTATCTATCTATCTATCTGTCTGTCTGTCTGTCTGTCTATCTATCTGGTTGTGTGTGTGTGTGTGTGTGTGTGTGTGTGTGTGTGTGTGTGTGTGTAAGAGAGAACTCTTTTATTGTTCTACATGGGTAGCACACATGAAAGGAAAAGGATGACCTCTGGAAAGCTAGATCTCTCCTTTCATCATATGGATTCTGAAAAATTAAACTTAGTTTGTTCGGCTTGGTGGCAAGCCCCTTTACTCACTTAATCATCTTCTTAGCCCAGAAGCTTTTTATCAGTTTTAAAGTAGAAATCAGGGCAAGAAAGACATGCACTGTGATAAGTGAGCCTAGGGTAGCCTCCTTGAACATATAATCAGTCTGAACCTGCTCCACGATGCTTCTTATGTCTTCTGGAAGTCTGGATGTGAGTGTTCAGTCTACAAGCATTTACTAAATATCTCACAGGCTAGACTGTAGCAATGAAGAATACAGATGGAGGCCTCATGCTCAGGGAATCTCCAGTCTTGCGGATGGACTTCTGATAAACTGTAGCTATAATTCAACTGTATGAAATTATTGGAAGATTGAACAAAATAATTTTAGATGTTAAAATATGAAGAAAGTATGACACAAAAATATCATAGACATTGCAGGAGGGAGATGGTCTATGGTCACAAGGGAAGGAGATAGACCTGTTGATTGTTCCTCATAACATAATCCAGTGGTTAAATTAAACTCCTTTTGTTCAAGATGTATTACTAATAAGGCAAAAGGAAAGAAAAGGACGATATGAACTAAAACAATATCCACTTTCTTATATATCACATGATTTTATTATTTTAAAACAAGTAATGAATTTAATGGGTACAAAAACCATATGTGGTTGAAACGATTAATCATTGTTTTACAAATAAAGAAGCTAAGGTCCAGGGATTTAAGAACATTAATTAAAACATGGCAAGCCCTCTGGGCTCTTGTTCTTGCTGACTGGGCTGAGGGAAGTTTGAAGTGGGTATTATTAGCATAAGCCAGAAAAAAATGCCAAAACTTTGATTACGAATTGTTTGAAAATTTGGGCATTGAACAGGACAATACATTATTCAAAGATTCTGAAGCAGACTCTCGCATTGCTGTGATGAAGAATGCAGCGTGACTGATGCACTGGGTGGTCTGAGCGACCTTAATCCCAGCAGTGCCGCTCGGTGTGGTCCATGAGCAGCCCGGCTTAAACCATTTGTTGCTGATACACCAGGGAGAGAAGAAGCATATGCAAAGGGTACATCGACTTTATTCCCTGAAGATCACTGGTTCTTTCAGCTGCGTTTTTAGTACAGGTCACAGCAAAACATTCCAGTTGAAACAAGGAGTATTTTGATCCACATTCCACTACAAGATCCTTATTATTACTTTTTTTTTTTTTTTACAGAAAAGAACTTTGAAGCACATTACGTTAGAGTATGGGTGATGTGCAGTGACGTTAAAATATACTTGTTTGAAGCAAGATGGACATGCGATTCCCAGCCCCTTAACGATACTAAAGAGAGCACGATACTAAAGAGGAAACAGACATCAGTTCTAGACCATAATCTAGTACCTTGGTCAGAAAGTTCTGCTACCTACAGTCTTTACCTATGAGTGCAGTCAGGCTCCTTTAATTATAGAAAACAATAACTGAGACCACAAAAATTGAGACAAAAAGATGGCGGCTTTAGCCTTAAAAGGGAGTCTTCATATCATTTGTCTCAATTTCAATCGTTTAAGACCTTTTCATCAGAAGGCAGATTCAAGAGAGGTTGTAAAATATAATCTTTAGTTTGGAGACCTGTGTACTAAGCACAACAAGGAACACTCCATTATTAAATAAAATAAAAAGTCATAAAGATGAAAGAAAGCCCAACTTTCCTGGCCACCATGGAAAACATTGCTAGAGAGTTAAGCTAAGCCTAGACTACAGAGGGCAGAAGATTGGATAACGTTAAGAGAATATTGTAAGACACAGACAATAGTCAATGTAAAATGCAATGTATGCTCTTTATATATTTTAAAAGAAGGAATTTTGACTTTAACCGCTTGCATCACTCCATTTTTAGCCTTTTCTATAGATGAATTTACTGGAAAACCCAAGAGATATAGCTTAAACTTTTTCAAAGTAAATTAGCACGTACTTCAGTTGTCTTTATGAGTTCTTGGTATTTCACCAAAAATGCGCCATCTATATATCATTTCCCCTCCCAAGACTCAGAAACAGAGTAAGAGCATGGAGAAAATTTGTAAAAGTCAGAAGTAGTGGGTGACCAGCACCAAACTGCTCTCTGGATCCAACAGGCAGTTGCAGGTATGAGTTCATAGTGCGCAAGCCAGTTCTTATGGACCTATCTTTTATCACAGTGCGTATCTACAAGGCCTGTTCAAGATCATGCCAGAAAAACACTAGCATAGGAGTGATAGGAATGGATAACTACTAGGGGAGAGAGTTTTTCTTCTTCAGGGATCCAGGCTATGAGAGGCGACATATACCCCAGTAGATGGTCCTAAATCCAGGCAGCTACAGGCAGCACTACATGAACTCAGTGGATTTTGAAAACACAGCACGTAAAGTTGGGAAAGAAAAGAGGTGTTGAGGAACTATAAGGCGGGACATAGGAATTAATTTGATCAAGGCACATAATATGAATATATGAAATTTTCAAATAAAAAAGAGGAAAAAACTAGTATTTGCATATTTATGTCTCATGGTAGTATCAATAGGAGGTCAGAAGGTAAAGTTCATTTAGAATGTGTGCAGCTTCAAACTGTATGAGGTGTGAATGGCCCCTGCCTTAAATAGTATTCTTTAGAGGGATTTTACAGAGGCAACATTTTGGGGGGAAATCCATAAGGGAAATTATGGACAGACAAAAGGGAAAGTTCTAAGTGAGAATGTGACCTCAGCAAAATCTAGCCCCGCCTTGCCCTCACGGAAGACTACTCATACAGAAAACTGTGTCTTCTGAGAGGAGCGGGTGCATTTGTACCCTCATATTAGGCATTGGATACGGGCCATCGGTGGAGAGCAGGAGGGAGATGCATAGTGTGCCCCGCAGTCAGACTGCCCAGCTAAGGGCAATTTCCAATCTGCCCTTCCGGCCTGCATTTACAGCTGAAGGTCTGGGAGGTCCTGTTGCCTGGAGAAGCAGTGTGAAGCAGCATGGCTGCCACTTCCAGCAGGCAGAAAAGCATCCTCCACGGGAAATACCACGTGTCCTGTCACGTTCTCGTCTCTTCTACTGGTTCACTACAAGCAGGCAACTTTCACAAGATTTCCAACAACCTACTTCCTAGGGAAACCCAGAAGACGTTTGCTGTGAGGATCTGAAATCCAGTTGCTACATCTGGTGCCAACGTTACCGTCAATACATTCTCTTCCCTCCTTGTCTTCTATTCTGGACCTCCTCATTTTGGGCTCCCTCTTTCATTACTAGAAGTCTTTCCTGGAGGCTCCGGTACTGTCTCAGGACCATGCTGTAGCAATATCTATGTTCTGCACCACTGGCTCCTCTTTCATGAATTTCTCCAAGCATGCTGTCAGAAAAAGGCAGTGCCAGAGCAAATAAAGATAGTTCAATCTGTGAGGCAAAAACACTAGTAGACAATGTTCTAACTGATATCCAATGCTTCTCCTATCATGATTGCTGTCCCTTACATTTTGCAGTTAGCTAAGTATGGAGCAACCAGTGACCTAAAGGATTTGAGTGTCCCTTTCTCAAAATACAGTGGCTATTTTACTTATAATGATTGGTTCAAACATACCTCCAAGTGTAAAGACCTCCAGGTCTCCTGAAAATTTGTTATATTACTCCAAATTCTGCCCATTTAAAGGTTCTGTTGAGTAGTAATTGTAGGAACCATTTCATATAGAACTATGCTGTAACGAAAGTCCATTTTAGGGTGCTGTCAAAATATGTGTCAACCCTCCCACAAACCACACCTGATTATAGAAATCCTATCATGAAAGTCAAAAATGAGCAACTTGGGAGGCATCTATGGAAAAATGCCGGTGACAGAGGGAGCATGGGATACTTGCTAGTCAGAGGTACTTGGATCTGACAAAGACCAATCCCAATGTATACTTCCATCTTAAAAAAAAAGTGTTCCTGGATATATCTAGAATTCTGATTTGCGGGACACAAATACAAGCTTATGAGGAGGAAAATTATTGTATCATTACATTATCAGCTGGAAAAAAATTTATTTCTTCCAAAGCGTGGCCACATGTCATAAATTGTTTGAGTTATCTACTACAAAGGATAGACTGTGCTATAAGCACTCAGGCTGTGTAACGTGCACTGGGTTTCATTTCAATGGCTTGCCAGACATTGTAAGACAATGGAAGCCACAGTGTCTCAAGTCTTGTAGGATGCATGGCTGAAATCCCTTCTTTGCTCTACAGCCACATTCAAAGATTTCTACAAATATTGCTGCCTCTAAACCCCAAAGGATACTGATCAAGCATTCTGCTTTCATTTTAGCAGTAAGGGTTGAAAGGGCAAAATTCACTTCGGCCGCAAGCAGAATGTTCCAGAATTACTCACATGTCTGCACCTCTTAAAACTTGAACTTTGCATTCTTGACCTCCATCATGTCTCTACTCAGGTTTGGACTGGCTTTGAGACAGTGTCTTAGCTAGTCTTGAACCCATAATCTTTACAACTCTGCTTTTGTCACTGAAGTACTTGAAATCACACACACACATATATCTATATCTATATCTATACCTATACCTATACCTATACCTATACCTATACCTATACCTATACCTATACCTATATCTATATCTATATTTATATCTATGTGGCTATTCAAGTTTTCCTCCTCTCAAGTGCCTTTCTCAGAGCCAGGCAGCCAGAGTGTCCTCTTGCTTTCCAGCTGGTGCAAAGAATATCATGTCGACGGGCCAAGGAGAAGATTTGTGCGACCTCTGAATAATATGAGAAAAAAACTCGACACATTTTGAAAAATATGCCAAAATGTAACTTGAAGAAAACAATTTTACCAAATGAATTATAAAAGCTAAAAATATATTTAAAACCATAGCGACATGTATTTATAATCCTAAGTACTTGGTAGGTCATTTAGTGCTTCACCCTCTTATTTTTTGAAATGAAAATTTAAATTGGTGAGATTAAACAAATTAATAAGTGTTGAAATAAAAATTTCAGCCTGTTTTCTGTTTGAAAAATGGAGGCTCATTTGTGTAAACATTTCTTGACAGATCTAGCATTGTCAATTGGATAAACATATACTCTCTCCTAGAAAAGAATGCAATATGGGAAATTGATTTTTTAACCTATATTTGTCAATGTGATAGAAAGTATCATAATTCTAAACAACTCCTCTAATGGGTAATACCTTCAGAAACATTTCCCAAAGAAAGACATCCTGTGTTGAAAATAAAGTACCCGGCCCCTAATATATAGATGTTTCAGTGCTGAAAACTAAACCAAACAAAACAAAACAGGAAAGAAAAGAAGAATTTGTGAAACTAGAGTCAAGTGAGGCTCAGTCAAGTTAAAGAATCCTTGATGCACAGACACAGATAAAACACAAACCACAGACAGAACAGAGTCTACATTATTATCTGCCATAAATCACACGAACATTACAGCAGGACTCATTTGAGGCCATGGTTTATGTCTCCTTGGGTAGGAAACCCAGCTAATCACTGCTCAAGGAAAGGAACTGAGAATCAAAGAATCAGAACGGGATGTAATACCCAGCTGTAGGAGATCAGGCGAGAATCTCATCCTGTCTTACTTGAAGCATTGTTAAGTCATAGCAACCAGGGTTCAGGATTCAGTAAGACGTGTTATTCTCTCTTGCAGAACCCATGCGACGATAAACGACACAAAGACATCTGGTCCAGGGAGAAAACTTGTGATCACTTACCAAAATTCCTTGTAATTGGGCCTCAGAAAACAGGTAAGGCCAAGCAGTGATGTTTTTTGCCTTGTCATTATGAAGTATTTGTGGCATCACAGTATGGGACTTTGTGACCCACCAAGTTCATTGTTGGACTACTGTACCTCCTTGTGGTAGATCTTTTATCCTACAAGCCCCCCAAAGATCCTGCTGTTGCCATTTATTAGACTTTAACTCTGGATGCTTTAGTCGTGGAGTTTAAATTTGTTTAACATACATATCGAAGTTTTTTTTTTTTTTTTTTTAGGTTAGGTGTCGGCGTTTTCTTGGCTTTTACTTTTTATGGTTTTGCCTAATTCATCCCAGAGTTAAGTCATGAAAAGATGACTCATGATGCAGATTCAGGCAGTGCTACACTGTACATCAGCATCACATTGATTCCTGTTCAGAACTGTGGCTGCTATTGCTCACAAATTACTTTATATGCGTGTTGTTAAAAACGATCATTAAGTATTAATGTGCTGTAGGCTTGTTTTCTGCTATGCCCCAATCTCCCCGGGCTCTTCTCCCTTGATATTTTCTTGTGTACTCAAGGGCAACTGTGTAAGGATGCAGTAAAAGAGAATGAAAGTATTATGCCAAAGAGATGACACTTTCAATTAGAATATTTTATACTTTCCTCAGTGTGTGACAGTTTTATATACTTTGCTTATATCCTGATTAATTAAAGTTTTTATTGAGTTGCTGCTTCTTGAGTTCACTACTTGGACTTGAAGCACCCTCATCAGGGGAGGGCCCGAACAATAACGCAAAACAAACAGCCACAATAAATAAACTGCGATGAAGACATTTGTAATCCATGCAGGTATATCCTTTTAAAGGTTGTGGGCAAAATTTCTATATGACTAGATATTGGTTGTTGAAATATTTTCTTCCCCTAGGAATATACATTGTCCTACAACAGCAAATTAACACATGCAGGATGGAAAGAAAGACAACACATATTTTCAAATAGATCATGTTTTTGTTGTTTAAAAGGTGCATTAATTTCCTGCCAACTCCCTACAGCGCTGACAACTTGAGAATAAATAGCAAAGAAATAAAACATCCCTGTGTTGTAAAATTTTGTTAAAAATTTCATTTAAAGACAGACCCTCTATCATTTGTCAGTGAATATTATTGCTGTTTAGTTATGCTAGAAAACCACAGGTTATTAACTATAAATCTTTTTTCCTCCTTATTATTTGTATTTATCAAACCAATATGTTATACCATTAGATTTTAATATGTGGCCTATCAATGTGACAATGATAAAGCTTCTAGCTGTTTTTTGTTGTTGTTGCTGATATTTTTTTAACTTTCTCAAATGAAATAAGGAATTAAAACAGAGTAATTACACTTCAATATTCATATGGAGTGAATATATTATTAAATTTGAAAATGGTTCTAATGATTTGAAAAATTCAACCACAGGTATTAGCAAGATGTCCACTGCTGTCAAGAGATTGCAAATCTCCTGTAGGGAAATCTCATGTACCTTTTAATTACCCACGCTTGGGGACACTTAAATTTCAGCAACCTAAACATGATACAATCACTTCTTACCATAAATATGAAGTATAAAAATGAGCCTGGAACCCCTCTTTTTAAAGTTATTGTGAAACTAGAAGGAAATGAGATCCCATTTTCACACTACCAAATCCTAGATGGGATCCTATACTGTGATCAGCCTGGTAATGTCAAGGGGCCGACAACAGAGGAGCCTGGGAGTTAAGGCAGCTCATATCACCTCTCCAGTTGCAACTAAGATAGTTCTGCACCCTCACACTTGGAAACAATGTTACCAGTTGAAAGAGTATGTTTCACAGCATCACACTTTGAAGTGCCATTTATTCAGTATTAATTTCTCATAATTTGCCTGGCTTAGTCCAGCACATTAAAAGTAAAGGGTTGCTTGTGTAAAAATAGATTTTCTTGAGTAATACTAAGACAAAAACCCTTTCCTCCAGCTCCACAAATTGCATCAAAGGGATTTCACAACAAGTGGCTGACAAGAATGATAAAAGGAGACAATAAAAATATGAACATTTTGTGGCAGCAGACATAGAATTAATGACTGATTTTAAGAGCATCAAGCCACGGTAGAGTGCATTTTCTCTTTCTTACCCAGGGGTCACTTCACATCTTCTGGAGCCTGATATAGGGTGCAGATCACAAGGATATATCTGGGTGCAATTTCACAGCCAATGAATGGTTTAAAAAAAATCTTTATTCTAAGTGAGGTCATAAAATATCCATTATTGGATATTCAGCAGTAACTGTAAAGCATTCCTTTATCTGTGCCCTGATCCAACCATGTTCAACCCCTAACAGATATTAAGCTATCAATTTTCTCAGTTTTCTTGTCTTATTAGGAACTCCTCAAATCTCTTGCACCCCTCCTTTCTCTTAATCCCCATCATCATGTAATTTGTAAGTCTGAAAACACAGTTCAACAGTCCTCTGTGTTTTATCTCCCCCTCCATCCCGAGTCTAACACTTTTCTCTGGAATGTGTGCCCCTTCTCACATTTTCTCCTTTGTGATCTGTTGTTCTCAGGAGCAAATCAGGTTCATTCTCTGAGACCCCTCTCATAGCTTTACTGACTGCAATTTTTACTGCATTTGAGGGGTTTCTTCTGGCGGGCAGTCAGCTTCTTAGCAGGCTGTTTCACCTCTTAACCACCTTCCTCTTTCTCCTTTACAGATTTATGTTGGTGATTATTTCTTAAATAATTAACATTCAAATAGGTTTTAGATTTGCCTGAGGATTGTTTTCCATTTGAATTCTGTCAAAAAAAAAAAAAAAAACCCAAAAACCCAGCTGTCTTGGGCCCTTTCACTCCACTAGAATGGAAATAAGGGGTATTTTTCCCAGGGTCAGCAGATGTAAGATCCTGTGCTCCACCCCTGCACACCTCTGAAACTACAGTTCTAGACACTCAGCAATGGAAACTCAGACCTGCAAGATTTTACACCTCGAAACTGTAGTTGCTCAGGTCTGAAGAAGAGGTGACCCTTTAAAGTCAGGAGCCATGCACTCTGTAGCCATAGGCCAGTTTCTTAGGTCAGGATGTTTGAACCACTCTGGAACTTCAAAGGCAGCAAGCCTCACTGTTTCAGTGATTTGGCTCTTTGCAGCTTTCTCTTCTCAGGTTATCTTCTCTCCAGTTGCTTTCCACTATTTCCACCATTTTTGTAATTTTCAAAGAATCTGCTGCCAGACATTTTTTGGACCATTTTAGTCACCTTCTGATAACCGAATAATCAAATAGTGGGCTTTCAAAGTCACTAACTCTGAACTGGGGAGCTAGTGTTGTGGTAGCTAAACTTTGAGTTTTACAAACCTCACTAATATCCTCTTGGGTAACTACCTGAACCCTTTCTAGATACTGGTGTCTAGAATTGGAAGCCCAGAATTTTATCTTTATTTTTTTTTTTGTTTGTCTGTTTGTTTTTCTTTGTGGAGTGCGTGTGGGGTGGGTGGGTGTTACTCTGTCAGTCAACACTAGTCTTCATGAAAACAACTAGGCAATGAAAGACAGCTGAGCTGGGGAGTCTGCTCAATTGGTGTGGAGACCCAGCTTCAAGCTTGTTTTCTACTAGAGACTCTCCAGCCACCATGCTATAACTTCTATACTAGAGGCCTAGTAACATCCTTTTCCTGTCTTTGAGACCAACAACCATTCCACATTACCTTTGTAGACTGTTACTTCTTAGGTGTGCTTCACCTATCAGATTGACACATTCTTTCTAGTGTCATCTTTAGAGTCAACATAGTAGTCACAAATTTCTTTTTCTGGCTCTCACTTATTTCTCTTTTAATTTTAATGGATAGTTTTGCTGGGTATAATAGTCTGGGTTGATAGTTGTGATCTATAGGACTAGAAATAGGTCATTGTAGACTTTGTGGTTTTAAAGGTTTATTTTAAATTTTCAAATATTGAGAAAGATTTAAGAAAGTGTGACTACATAGCAGTGCTATTGATTTTCTCTGCTTTTTCTGGCATTTCTTTATCCTATGTCTTCTGTTTATAAAATACAACTTTCTTGTCTTCAAAAGCTTAACCTAGGCGCTTGGAACAAGTTTCACCTGACAGTAAAAACCTCTTTGAGTTGACATCATAATTCAAGTGGACCTCACAGATATCTACAGAATATTTCACCTAAACACTAAAGAATACACATTCTTTTCAGCAACTCATCAAACTTTCTCCAAAATTGAACACATTTTAGGACATTAAACAAATACTAACACATGCAGGAAAACTGAAATAGCAACATGTATTCTATCTTACCACACTGGAATAAAATTAGGTATTAACAGCAATATAAATGATAGAAACATAAACTCATAGAAACCAACCAATATCCTCATGAATATTAGCTGTACTGTTTCAAGTAAGAAATAAACTGAGAGCCGGGCGATGGTGGCACACGCCTTTAATCCCAGCACTCGGGAGGCAGAGGCAGGTGGATCTCTGTGAGTTCGAGACCAGCCTGGTCTACAGAGCTAGTTCCAGGCTAAAAATCAATAAAAATAGAAATAAAAAATTCCAAAGACCCAATGAAATGAAGAGTTGATGCTTTTAAGTGAAATACAATTTTTTTAAAAAAAAATTAGTCAAATTCACCAAAATAAATAGCAGAGGATTCTATTTAATAAAATTTTATTTAAAAAGAAATTGCAAAGAGATACCATTTTTGAAAGCATTGGAAAGTAAGATCTCACTAACCAAACATTTCAAGTCATTGAAAATATTCTTTATCACCTTATAGAACTTGATGACAAAACTCTATTGCTAAAGATGCCACATGCTTAAATCACAGAACATGGAGCAATCAAGCTGGTACTGGCCTGTAAGCTTCATCCATTCTGGTTAGATTTCACAATTCGGAATACTACTATGGATGCTACTGGGGGAGAAACAAAATCATCACTCTTATCCAGCTCTGCATTCTGAGTACTAACAACTAGCCTGGCAAGGCACACGTCCACACTGGATTCGGTAGTAGCATAAACATCCTGGGAGCAAGAAGTTACTTTCTGATAAAAAGTAAGAGCTTCTCCTTGAGATTAAACCCACACCTAGCATCATTCTCTGTATTATGAATCTGTTGCCTAAAAGGCCATGGGACTTACAGAAGAAATCACTACTATTTCTTTGCCAAATGAGAATAGTACTACATTATCTACTAGTGACTTATTATTATACTCATAGAGTAAGAAGCTTTTTATTTTCTGTATGCAAATGAGCATACAGACCTTCAACTTTTTAAGGAGTATAACATGAGGACTGTGGAGTGTGCAGGCCTCAATGAGGCATTTATACCAAATCCTCTTCTACACCCTCTTCTCACAATACTCAGAGATAAGAGGGTGTGGAAGTCCATATACCCAGGAGCACATAGGCAGCACAAACTGGATTTGATGGCCTAAAAAACGAGTATATAAAGTTGGGTGATAAGGGAAGATAGATAAATCTGGGAGGCATGAAAGAGGAGAGGGGTGATGAATAAGATAAAAATACATTGTACAAAATCCTCAAAAAACTAAAAATATTGCCGTTGACAGAGGTTTAGAAACACAGAGGTCTACATTAATTATAAACTGGTTGGTCTATTAGCTCAGGCTTCTTATTAATTCTTAACATCTTCAATTAGCCCATAATTCTTGTCTGTATTAGCCCCGTGGCTTTTATCAGTGAGGAATTCTTCTTTTGCTTCCTCTATGTCTGGGTGATGACTGCAGACTGAGCCTTTCCTCTTCCCAGAATTCTCCTGTTGTGGTTGCCCCACCTATACTTCCTGCCTGGCTACTGGCCAATCAGCACTTTATTAAACCAGTACAAGTGACAAATCTTTAAAGTGCACAAGACCATTGTCCCAAAGCACATTGCAATAAAAAATAGTATTGTTAAAAGGTAAAAATCCTTTTTGGGCCTTTGTGTTGCAACATAAAAAGTGATACATAGAAGAAACAGCTTCCCCACCTAACCTAGTACTGAGATGTAACTTGCTTCCGTCACATAAAAAGAAATAAGTCTCACTTGTGGTCCGATTTTAATCTCACTAATATATGTATGTGTATGGCTTCCAGTACCAACTACAAGCCTTGTGGAGGAATTAATCACAAGCACTGCATTACACAAATTGGGGGCTCTTGGGCAAATTAGTTTGTAAGTGCTTCCTAAACGAGAATAACTTCAGAAAAAGCAGGTGCTTCTAAAGTTAACAAATCCCTGCATTTACACAAGTATAACCCCAGTACTTAAAATCTAGTCTCAAAAAGAAAGAGATGGAAGGAGAAAAAGGAGGGAGGAAGAGAGGGACGATAGTGGAGGGAGGGAGGGAGGGACAAAGGAAGGAAGGAAAGAAAGAAGGAACGAAAGAAGGAAGGAAGGAAAGAAAGAAAGAAAGAAAGAGAGAGAGAGAGAGAGAGAGAGAGAGAGAGAGAGAGAGAGAGAGAGAGAGGAGGAAGGGAGGGAGGAAGGAAGGAAGAAAGAAAACTTCACCCAAGTCCAACTTGCCCAGGCACTAGTTTTCCAAGGCCCATGTGTTCTAGTTTCCTTTCTAGTCCTGTGATAAACAGCATGACCCAAAGAAACTTGCAAGAAAATGGTTTATTTCTTACATGCCCAGATCACAGTCTAGCACTGAGGGAAGTAAAGGCAGGAACTCAAAGCAGAAACCTGGAGTCAAGACCTGAAGAAGAAACCAACGAATGGATGCTGCTTACTAGCTTGCTTCCAAGCTCACATTTATCTATTTCTTAAGCATTACTTCCCAAGACCACCTCCCCAGTGGTAGCTGGGCCCTCCCACATCAAACATTATTTAATAATTTTCCTTAATCTAGCCTGCAAGCCCACCCTGACAGAACTATTCTCTCAGTTGAAGTTCCCACTTTCCAGATGTCTCTAACATGGATCTAACTTTCGTTTTCGTTTTTTTTTTTTTAATTTAAGTTTTCTTAAAAACAAACCAAAAATAAACCTAACCAGTACAGTGTGTGGGTTGCCTTAGAACACTTGTCAAGGAAGAGCTGTCTTGGCTGAGACTTCCTGCATAGGATATATGACACGGGGGTTAGGGTCTTTAACTAATAGCTCAATGGGCAGAATGTTTTTCCTATCATTTTATTTTTTCAAAAGAATAATTAATTAATTAATTAAAGGGTATTTATAAAAAAGATTCAGGAAACTAAAACCTGCAACAATATTTATCATTGCTTAAATATTATGTCATTTTAAGGAATGTTTTGTTCCTTGTTTGATTTAACCTACCAAACTTAATAAGTTTAAAATGCTGTGTGTTTATTACCACCTCCATGCTAAGTGATGGCTCCTTTAAATCTGTTGTTAGTGTTTTTTGCTTCTCAAGCCTCTGTTCAAGGCTTTTATTATCTATGTCCTAGAGCCAAGTACACATGTGAACTTCAAGTTTATTGATGGCAACACATGTGCTTTTCTGATCAAGAATTATGACCAAACATTTTTGTGGCATATAATGAATAACATATTAATATCTATCAAGTATTTTTATCTACTTGAATGAAATTAAATATCAATAATGACTCACCAGGTTTAGGTGCCAAAAAACATAGATTCTCTCTGTTCCTGTGACTCTTTACTCCAAAGGGAAATTGAAACACAGATTTCTGAATTTCTACCTTGGTTGAATTTCTCATTGACTTTACTTTGGCTATGTAGCAACATTAAATCAGACACTTAGATTAATTGGATCACATAGATACATTTGGATTGTTATTAAAATGAAGTACATTTATTTAGTGATAAGGAAACATTGGAAAGAAATGTTCTGCTGGATTTTATGTTTGGTTAAAATATGACATTGATGTTCTAATCTTTTCTTTTACTACCATATAACACGCATCTTCTTTTCTTTGTAATAGGAACAACTGCACTTTATTTATTTCTTCTTATGCATCCTTCCATCATCAGCAATCTCCCTAGCCCAAAAACCTTTGAAGAAGTTCAGTTTTTTAATGGCAACAACTATCACAAGGGGATTGAGTGGTAAGAATAACAACAAAAAATGAACTCCATTATTAACACATGCTCCATCATTGCAGAGCAATTACAGATGTGTGCATGGCATCTGCATAATTACAGAATAAATTTGTTATGCTCAATTCTACCACAGTGAATTAGAAATTAATTTATAATGATGATATGTTTAATCAGTGTTGCTTATAATTTGATTTGGACAGTGCAATAATGATAATATTTTTCTGGTAAGTTAATATGATTGAATAAGGAACAGTGCAGGGTATTTTTCATCAGAATTATTCATAAGAATATTTAAAATTCTCTTTAAGTATACTCTTGTTGTACAGTTTCTCCATTTATTTTATTAAACACATAATTTGTCTCCCCAGTGATGCCTGAGGTTGCTTTATTTTGTACTCTGGGACATGTGTCTTTATTAACTACATGAGCAGTGTATGCTGTATTTCAGTGTAGGCGATATTTGTCATGCAAACTATAATAGAGCTCATCCTAAACCATATCAATTACACTCAGAAACAAAAGAAACATTAATTAGTACTTGATAAATGACAGAAAACACTTAACAGAACAATACTTTCCATAATCTAAAATAGAATAAATTTAATATTGGAGATAGCATTCAGTGTGTTAAAATAAATGTCTGGCTGTATCCTAACTTTCAAAAAAAATTATGATCTTGGATTTGATCTTCCTGTACTTACGTTCACTAGGAATTTAAAGCAAATTTGATTTGGGGAAAATTCCGTTCAGTGCACAATTTTTAACATTTAAAGTTGTGTGTTTCCATAACACATGCCACTTCTAGAATTAAGGTCCAACAAGGGCAATGCCAGTGGGCAGATCTCACTTCGCAACCTGAGTGAAACTGTGTTTATTCTGTATCAGTGATGTTACTACCCTAATTCCTTTTACATTTTAGAACTACGTGCAAATTATTAAAGGAAGAAAAGCAATTTTCTCTTTCTCTGAGCTCCAATGGAACACAAATTTTTAAGCAAGAATACAGATGAGCGTCTTCAGGACTCTTCATTTGGGAAACATAATAACAAATGTCAAAGAGGAAAATAAGTGTCTTCTATGGATTCTTAATTGCTCTCATTATTTTTTTCTAGAGCATTTGAGGGTGAGAGAAGTGATGAGCTGTAAAGAGGGTTACACACATAATTAAAGTCTTGTACTGAATTATCCTCAGAACATATTGATTCCATAATCTACACACAGAGGAGCGTTCTGACAGCATATGGAGGAGTGAACCCATGGAGGCATAGCAGGATCAACTGATGGAAAATAGCCCCCTCATTACTCTAGATAAATTACAATGTGCTGATATTACTGCATATATTACCAAATTTTGTAGAAGTTAAAAAGGAAACAGCTATGCCTTAATCTGTTTGGATTTTTATAGGTGTTTTGACTTACATGTCTTTCTGTCTTGTGAACTTTTATTTAACTTTAAGAACCTTAGCATTCCAATTTGCAAACACACATTTACAGTTGAAAATATCAGTCAGGCAAGATGGAACAATATTGCATTTTACAGGCATAATCTGTAATTTTAGATTTGGTTTGTGACAGCAGAGAATACCAGCTCAAATCCACCATATTATGCCATCATTCATTACGAACTCACTTAATCTAGCTTGCTGTTTCCTTTGCCTTAAATAAGTAATAAGTACATAAGATTCTGGGTTGCTTTCACATCAGAAGTACACAGCATGGTGACTGAGTGATTTTATAGCACACTAATTTGAACTTGATGCAAACAAATGTAAGACCTGTACAAATTCCTCCTATTCAGAGGATGGCAAATAATATTAATAAAAATACTGCCCAGATTAATTAATCATCTCTTCTTACCTGCAGGTATATGGACTTTTTTCCTACACCTTCCAACATTACCAATGATTTTCTATTTGAAAAGAGTGCTAACTACTTCCACTCAGAAGAGGCTCCCAAGAGAGCTGCATCTCTTGTTCCCAAAGCCAAGATCATTACTATTCTCATTGACCCCTCGGACAGGGCATATTCTTGGTACCAGGTATGAATGAAGAAAAATGGTGCGGAGAAATTTCAGGTGTAGTTGATTTTATCATTAAATAAAACCCAAATATACTAAAGGGTCAAATGTAAAAACATCTAAGCCTAAACCAGATATTGTGCCTGTTTGTCTATCTATCTATCTATCTATCTATCTATCTATCTATCTATCTATTATCTATGCATCCATCCATCCATCTATCCATCTATCCATCTATAAACCTAAACCAGAAATTGTGCCTGTCTGTCGATCTATCTATCTATCTATCTATCTATCTATCTATCTATCTATCTATCTATCTATCTATCTATCTATCCATCCATCCATCCATCCATCCATCCATCCATCCATCCATCCATCTATCTATCTATCTATCTATCTATCTATCTATCTATCTATCTATCTATCCATCCTATCCATCTATGTATCCCTTCAGTCAACTATAAAGAGCTAAATATTTAACTCATACAGAATTGGTAAATGAATTTCAAACAGCAAAATCACAAAACTGCAATAAGTAGTTTTATAGTGGTGGCATACATCTTCAATATCAGCACTTAGGAGACAGAAGCAGGTGAATCTCTGTGAGTTCAAAGCCAGTCTGGTGTAGCCAGTCTAGTTAGCTAGCTGTAGGAGAGCCTATAAAGAAACCCTTTCTCAACAAACAGCCAAACAAACAAAAATAAACAAATAAAAGCCTTGATATATTTCCTAAATCATACAAATATTTAAAACATTGGTCTGTCAAAATGTATTTAAACTAATTGTCAGTATCTAAGGAGTCTATCTTTAATTACTTTGTGCTTTAATTTACACATGATCTCCAACTTGTTAAAAGACTAAATACTAGTATCAGTACCAAGTAAGTAAAAGAAACAGAAACCTATACATTAAATATAAGCACTCAACAGTTTATGTAAAAATGGCCAACTTGGAGGTCATAAAATACAAATTAAAGTCATGCCTTGTTAAGAAAGTGACAAGATTTAGCGAAAATCAGAGAATGATGTGGTAACATTTGGAAATTCCCCAAGTCCATTTTTTGGGGGGCCTTGATTTAGGCTTAAGCAGAGGGCAAAGAGATAGAAAAAAGAAATAGAGAGTAGCTAAAGCTATATAGTAGACACTGAAGAGAATATAAAATAGTATGCACATAGAGATAAAAATCAGCAGAGCTTAATGAAGAAGTTTCAAGAATAAATAAAGTTTCTGTCACATTGGGCAGCTGGATGATGAGCCTACATTGACATGCAAGAAGTGCAGGAGAAGGAAACAGAAGCTTGTGGGTGCTAGAAACCAGGTGAGGATGACAGTGAGAATGTTTGAGTTATAGAAATGATCATAATGTGTAGATGCCTACAATATATGTATAATAGAGTCAGTCATACAAACTGTGAAAGGAAATTCCAAACTAGAGACAGGAATTGATGAGTCAGAGCCATGCAGCTTGGGAAACAGAAATAATGAAATCACATCAGACAGAGTTTACTGGTGAAAAATACTCAGAAAGATGAATTGAAGGAACCATTGTGAACATAAAGACTCCAAGGGCAAGAGAAGACAATGCTGCCAAGTACAAGTTGTGACTACAGTGCTGGAGTTACTAAGAAATTAGACAAGTACACAAAATAGGTCTGAATCACTTTAATTGAGCTAATAGATGTGGCAGAAAGTGTGGCCCTTAACAATCGGGTTAAAAGAAGCGAACTATGTGGCTTTGGTCAATTCAAAAGTGTAGAAAAAAAAGCATCATGGTAGCCACTTGCTAAAGACCCACAGATATAACTCTGATGAAAAAAATTAAAACATATGGTTATTACATAGGAGAAGAATTAGCCTTAGAGAAAAAAAAAAAAAAAACTCCATGGTGGTGGTCACATGAATTAAGGCAAAAAGATTCCAAAGAGAAAAGATTAAAGACACAGTAGAAAAACAAATGGATAATCAATTTTGTAATTGATTATAAATGCCGGATGAGACATTTGTGGTAAATTCTTTAAGAAATAGAAATATATTTTGAAAGCATAAAGCTGGATAAGATAATTCGAAAGAAAACACAAAGAATACTGCAAAATGTCATCTTTTGGAAGGGGCGCAGCTATTGCGCACACGAGGTCACATTAGATGTGGCTACCTGCATAAGACCTGCACAGATGAAGGCAGCGATGATTTCAGCATAGACTGGGGAGGGCCTTCGAAAGCTCCACTCCTAGCTGAGACGCTATTGACAGTTGATGGCTTCCAGGGAAGGGAGCGTCATTTCTCTTTAGGAATGCAGCCACTGGTAGGTTGACTATGCTCCAGAGGATGAGTCCGGCACTCACGTGCATATGTGCAACACTAACTGCACTCAGTGGATTAAAAAGATAATGAATATAAAAGAAGACATGGAATTGGAAGGAAAAAGTCAAAGGAGAATGTATGTTGGGAGGTAAGAGGTGGAAAAGAGCAAGGTATGGTGTATATATGTGTAATATTTTGAAAGAATAAAACATATTTTAACTAAAAGCTATAGGAATATTAAAATTAGTTATATACAAGCATTATTACACTTTGATTTTTGTAAAACAAGGAAAAAGTAAAGTAGCCTAAAAACAATCAAAATTGAATAGAAATCAGCAGGGAGATATTTTACAAAGGATTTTCTTTTAAAAAAGATCTACAGTGATCTCATAGTGAGGAATATTCTTATCGACTCTCACATTTATATTTCAGATGATTTTATATTTTGTCTTATAATGATAGCTTATAAGGCAAGGTAATATAAATCCATTTCTTTTAAATACTGGCAGTAATTTATATACAATTTTGTCTTAGTGAGGGTTGCCAATGCTGTGATAAAACACCATGACCAATAGCGACTTGGAGAGGAAAGGATTTATTTTGGCTTATGTTTGCTTCCACAGCACTGTTCATCACTGAAGATCAGGAATGCAAACAGGGCCAGAACCTCATGCAGAGGCCAAAGAGAACTGCTCTACACTGGCCTTCTCAGTCTTTTCTGATAGAACCTAGGATTACAGCCCAGGGATTGCATCACTCACAATGGGCTGAACCCTCCCCTAACAATGATTAACTAAGAAGATGCGCCTCAGTCAGACCTTATGGAGACATTTTTCAGCTGAGGTTCTCTTTTTTCAGAAGACTCTATCCTGTGTCAAGTTGACATCGAACTAGCCAGCACATAATGTATAACATGTAGAAAAGTGAACAAGAATGGCTAAATATTAGAGGATATAGGAAGACTAAATGTCGGCAAGGAGTGTGAGTTATGAAAGAGGATAAAAAGATAATTGTTCTTCTATTTCTAACTCGGTCATGGATTTTTCCGTTTTGGTGGTAGATAAGCACATAAAATATATTCTATACTGAAAGTGTAAAAGCCAATAGGAAGTCCCATTGCTTCAGAATTCCTATTCTAACTGTATAGAAGTCCATTAAGAGGTAAAGACTTTGAGTCTGATTAATTTGGGAGTGTGTGAAGTTTTTTATTTGAACGGCTTTTATAATAAAGTTAACTTTCAATGCTATCAAAATACTGAGATGTAAACTTTAATTAAAATTTTTAAATTCAGGTATTGTGAGAATGCTGAATATGTAATCCATTTAGGATAGACTAAAAAAATGTTCTATATAGATTAAATCACTTGAATAAAATAGAATTACATAACACAGTGCTTATCTGTGACTACTTTCAAAATAAATTCTTTGGATACACAGATTTAAGGGGATTATTTTTTTCTGATAATACTTTTTATTGCCTGTATCGCTGAAGCTAGGGCCCCAATGTGTTCCACATTTCGAAATAATGTAGCCTAATTCTTAGCTAGACCCGTCCTTCCAGTACGGACCGTAAATCTGCAGCTCAGCAGGTGTAAGCCAGAAAGCAGCAGGAATGTCACCTGCCACTGTAATTTCTACCCCACATTTGGATAATGGAACTCACAGAGGAACCAAAGTGCTATTTTTTCCATAAAATATGTTCCTTTGTGGATTTCCGGTCATATTTTTATGCTAATCTTAGTTGCAGGGATATAAAGAAAATTTGACGCTAAACTTATATAAGTCAATAAGAGAAGATTGAGCACACTCTTGTCACTGCTTATAACAGAATTTTAGCCCTGCTGTACTCTATTAATATTCATCCACCACACATTTACAATTTTTTCCCGATTATGGAATCTCTGCATGTTTGGCTGTTTAGACTGATTACGTAATCTGCATGAATTTGACTTGATGCATACAGCAAAATATTAGCTTCACTTATCAGACAGCTGCTTTCCTTTCTTGATCTCTGACCCCTAACTAAATCATCTTTGCTTTCTAGAATAATTTAAATGTAAAGCTTACTTAAAAATAATAATAAAAAAACAGTTATTGCCCTATACCAGGCCCTATATATTGTCATCCTTTCTCTAGGTTAGACTTTTCTCCATATTAACTTTTAGATTTATACAACACCAGTTTATTTATATGTATACACCTCATGCACCTTGTCTTTCCTTGCCTTTTCCACTTCTATTTTCCCTGTTGGTTTGCTTATTCTATGATTATTGAAATTTTTGGCTCAAAAAAAAAAACATTTGGCTCAAAAGCTTTGACCATTTTTAAAGTTTCCTTCATTTGTTAGTCTCAATCATTCCTCTGTTGGCATGGTTCTCACCATTAAGAAATTTCTTAAATATCAGTTAAATGTATGACTTTGTTGTTATCTGTTATTCCATGCCAAGTTTCATTTCCTTGAAGACAATAATTATGCCTCACATCCTTTTTATATTCCAAACTATCGCCCCTTTTGTTGCTGCTCTAGGGATGAGACTAATATCTTTTGAACATCTGCATTATTAAATTTGTCTCTTTAGTTAGGCTCTGATATTTTGCCAAATGATAGTTTTGTGGGAAAGACTCCTAGGCTTTGGTACTGAAAATCAGGAGGGAAATAGTATTTGGTGAAGAGCCAGAGAGAGAGCAAAAGCACTTTGAACATCCTCAACTTGAATAGGACATCTAAGAAATGGTTAGGAATCAGGATCTGAGGTGTCTGTGTTCATAGAATCTGGCACACCGAGAAGCCCCGAGAAGGAGCTGGGAAGACATAGTAGGCCAAGCAATGTGTGAGACCACACCTATCTCAATTCCAGCTTATCAAGCTTAAATTTTATCTCTAACCTGTTTTCATTTATGATCAGACCCTTGTAGGAAATCCGTTCATTCTGTCTCTGCCTTTGACCTACATGTTTTAAAACAAACAAACAAACAAGAAACAAAACCAAATATGTCCGCATATCGCTTGATATTCTGTGAGAGCACACTTCTCAAATGCACAGGTATACACACAAAAAAATTTTTTAAAGAAATTTAATCCTACACTTTGCTTTTCCTTTAAAGCACCAACGATCCCATGAAGATCCAGCTGCCCTGAGGTTCAATTTCTATGAAGTCATCACAACAGGACCTTGGGCCCCCACTGATTTAAAAACGTTACAGAGGAGGTGTCTGGTACCTGGGTGGTATGCAGTGCACATCGAAAGATGGCTGACCTACTTTGCTACTTCACAGGTAATGGTATGAAATTAGGTTTCATTTACCGTGTTATGATTGCATTGCACTGACATGCAGGTAACAGTTTACAATGGAGACAATAAGAACTGCGGATTTTTACATATTTTTACTTTACTAATACCTTTCAGGATAGCTAGATGGCTCTGGAGCACATACATAGGAGACTTTTTTGATGAGTAGTTGGTTTTAAGAAATAAGTTTTTTCAAAAGAAATGTCATTTAATTGAAAATTGAAAATTCTTAACAAATAGTAGAGAAGCCAGTTAGCCAGATACTTTGTAGAAGTATCCACGTGGATTCCTGCAGTTTTTCTGTTATCTGAGAACCTTATTGGGAAAGAAGAAGAGGTTCTTCAACTAGATGACCATAAATAGAAGAGCCTTAGCAGACATGGGATTTGAGAAGAGCACCCTTCAGTTCTTCCTTTCAGCCTCAGGTACAATTTAAGCTCCAAGGGGACAGGTATTCACACTCTCTTTAAGCATCCCCTTGGGCAGGTTTCCCGTTCTCCAGCAGTGACCCGATGTGAGAAAGTCAGGAGCAAACATTTTCCTCTCAGTCGTGGTTTGTAAGAATAGACAGGAGACTTTCACCTTAGTGGTCCCTCTTGAGCCACTGGCCTCAAGGTTAGTGATGGCATTGATTAGACATGATGGCTGACTGGTAACACACTAGAGATGGGAAACCTCTGGGCATACTACAATCCCAAAGCAACAGACATTTGCATTTGCTTCTGGTAAAAATAAACTGAGTTCATGCACCTACACAGCAACAATTTCTATGGAAAATTTCATTTATTACTAGTTAGGAAAGAAGCAAGAAGAGCCATAATTAAATGCATTCTATGTGGTGCATTTTTTTCTTCTCATTCAAAGTGACCTGATTTATTAATGCCATACCAGGTCAAGAGGGGCAGCTTGGTCGATTTAATTCGGTTTTGTTCTTCATAAGTGATTATTTTTGGCTTTGCAGTTGCTAATTATTGATGGACAACAGCTGAGATCTGACCCAGCGACGGTGATGGATGAAGTCCAGAAGTTTCTACGAGTTACACCTCATTATAATTACTCCGAAGCCCTAACGTGAGCTGATTCTCATGCTTGATCTCACTTCCATCACTTGCCACCATAAATTATCACTGGTCTGTATGTATGTAGCATCATTTATACTAGCTATGAGTGTATGCATCATTCTGCTACTCAGACACAAAGAAATATTCTCATTACTCATAAGTTGTCTCTTTATGAATAACAGGAATACTTTATAAAGTAATAGGTATTTTATATTAGGATAGATCTCATTTTTGAGCTTTCCTCCAAGATGAATTTATTTAGATATCGTATATGTGTACTTGGTGTACAGTGTCCTAAAAACTCAAGGCACAAAGGTAAAAATGACTTGTCCTCTCAGAGCAAGTTACAAGCGAAACATGGGTCTGCAATGGCCATGCTGTATTACAAAAAGGACATGAGGAATAGCATATACGTGGCCCTCATCTTGGGAAGACAGAACAAGTCATTTTATAATGGGGTAAATAAGTTAACAAAAAGAAGCACTCCAAGCAGCTGAGACACACTTTAAAAGGGCATGTACTCTACCCATAAAAGGCTCCCCCAAGCTCTGATATAAAGCCTATTAAATTTTAGACGAAATTCTAACAAGCCTGATTATATAATTTCCCAGTTCACAGAAGATTAGACTCAGCAATTAGACAATTATAGAGGGTAATGGAGGGACAGGAAAAGCAGTAATGAGATTGGGTTTTTCCTTATCCGCTAAAACAATCCTAATGAAGTTCTTACCTACACATGGAAATAGCAGTTGCACAAGGCATGCCCCTGTTGATTGAGCAGACAAAGCTTCCCATAATGTGTTTTGCATTAACAGTTATTGATGTTGGCATATCTTGCCCTTCTCAGCATTAGCCTAGGTAATGGTTCTGCCCTTTTTTTTTTTTACTGCAAATAGTTGCTTATGGCTCAATAAACCTATAAAGCCATACTTATGAAGGAGAGTTTATAAACAAGTACAAAATATATGGATTTTAATATATCTCACCTATCACAAAATTTAAGCACTATAGTGATGCTTGGCATAATAAATGAAGTCAAATGTCAGCCAACTCATGTCCTAAAAGTTGTTTAACAATTATTTGAAGAGGTTTTGAATCTTATGTTCACAATTTCATGACTGTTAAAATAAAACCATACAACAATGAATTGATATAACCTAGAGAAAATCAGTCTGTTAGATGTAGCACCTATGAAGTTAGCAATGCAATAAAAGGAACAAGAACCCAAACAGTCAGGGTCACAAAAGTCGTATGCTTAAAAATGACCTTCAGTATTCAGGATGGCTCATTCCGCAGTCTGAACAAAGTTCCGATTTAAAACACTTGCTGTGCAGAACAAGAAAAACCCACAGCTTATTCTGAGACCTTACACTACCCAGAAAGGGAAGATGTTGTCGGCATGGTTCCGGACACCTCAGCTTTGTTACCAACATTGTAGTTTGAGTTCACACAGTTAAATATTCTCATCCCGAGGCAGAAAATACTGTTTAGGGCCATTGGGATGCCGATGTCCCTATCTCATTTCACACAGCAGGCCAAATTGTTTTTCCTCTTGGGAAATTAATGAAAACTAGAGGAAGGCCTGTGATACACAGGGAGCAGATTGGAAAGTTCAGGCTGGAAATGACTCTGTCTTCTCTTATCCATTTGACTACTGATGTATCTGGTTTTAATTGGTAACATGTACAAGTACAACTTGAACAGCATGGATCAGGTCTCTCTAACAATAGGTCAGGAAGGAAACTAAGGAAAATTTCCCTCTTGCCATAAAAGAGATCACATATGTGCAGAAGCAAATTTCAGGTGCAATGGTGTTACAGGAATGGGCCCAGGGCAACAAAATATTTTGCAACTAATTAACTTTACATCCCAGTCAATTATGCTTCATCTTTCTAAAACATCTGCTGAGCCACAAAAATGCAAACCTTTTCCATGTTTTATGCATGGAGCAAGTCCCATAGCGATAAATTTAAATTTTCCCTTCTTATTTGGTACATTCTTTCATTTTTCTTATCTTGTTAGTACTCAACAGAAATTCTCAGACATTTGACTTTACACAAAACAAGCCACACATTCTTCCCTTTGTAACTAAGTTGCAAGCATAGTAATAAAATAGCACTAGAGTTTCTGTCAGCGTCTAGGGATCTGATTGGGTCAAAGCTACAGCCCTGCTTCTCTTCCAGGTCCTAGAGTCAAGGATAGTATCTACAAGCAGGCTTCTTCCAAAGTCCAATTTATCTGCAACTGGCTGTAACCGCAGGTGTCAAGATGCTTTGTAGGAAGGTTGGCATGTGCCAGGCACTGTCTGTGAAATCCCTCCTGCTCTTGTCCTTTATTTGTCTTTTACAAAATGGAATTGCTGCTTGGAACACTGGTGTGTGGCTGATCAGTCTGACTGGACACTGCAGTAGACATATTCTTGTTCTTCACTGACTTAGTGGGACTGTTTGGAGCTGTAAAATACCATTTCTCTGTGTGTGCGTGTACGTGTGCATGTGTGTGTGTGTGTGTGTGTGTGTGTGTGTGTTTGCTGGCTTGATTAACATAGCAACAACAGGAAATGACAAAGGAAATATAAATTTTGAAGTTTTAACCCCAAATTCTACCTGGCTGACTGGTTGTGCTGATAGTGGGCACCGGTGTTCTCCACATGCTTGAGAAACTAGGCAGTGAACTGGAGAGGTGTCAGACATGTTGATGGCAATGGTTTCTTCTTCAGATTGGCCAAGATCTTGGATATTTGACCCACAAAGAACTAGAAAGAGCCTCTCATTAACAGCAAGCAGGCTGTTCCTTTGCTGAGAAAGCAAAAGAAACATTTCTGATTATGACCTTGTTCACTTTCCACGGTTTTAATTAAGTTAATTCTCCCATTTAACAAAAGAAGTAGTGCCTGGAAAATTATACTAGCAACAGCAGAATTGTGTGGTCTACCCTTTTGTTTCTTGAAACGGTTTGTTTTCATCGACGGAAACATTTGAAACCCATGGCATCCTCTGAGCCTTGATGGTCCCGAAGATCAACCACACTCAAGTTTTCAGCACTGGCAACCATGGCTTCTAAGCACTTTTACCTAAAACAAAAAAACAAAAACAAAACCCGTGAGTCACTATAGTGTCAGCCACATGGCAGAGCTCAATCTACAACTGTCTGTAATTTATATATTACACTGTTTTCTGTACTGCGTTTCCACTGGAAACTCCCAAGGATTATGACACTGATAAAGCTGTAACACCTAATGTGCTGAAGATCACATAGAAAATCCAAGTCCCCCCTTGGTTTTCTTGTTTTTGTTTTGTTGGGGTTTTTTTTGTTTGTCTTTTTAGGAAAGTCATAGTGTGGTGAGAGTATGAATATGAATTATAAACTTAGTCTGTTAGACTCTAGTAAGCACAGCGATGTATTCTTCAGAAAAGGGTGGTTTAATGCTTGAATTTTATAAGTGCAAAGAGGTGGTATCAGAAACACACCAACGTCTGACTCAGGTACTCTGCCTCGGCATAGAATGGATTTCAGCGATTCCAGGTGCGTTCCTCCACACCCTTGACATGCTCTTTTAATGATTAGTTCCAGGAACTGTGTTTTGGAACAGGTTACTATTAGCGCAGTGTTCCACCCAGAAAAATGCATACTGATTTTCTTAAAATAGCTGTGTCATGAAACTTCTCATTATCACCACGGCAAGGTGTCAGATCTATACAGATTTAAATGTGGTATCTGGCCAGTCTGAAGGTTAGACATCTCGAGCTGCGTGGCAAGTGACAGCTAGAGAGTTAAGTACAGATACTGCTATGAGATTCGCCGACAGAAACACCGGCCTTCAACAACAGGCAAGAAGAGGGCTACATTCCACTTACCAGCTAGAGTGCCTATGTCTCGTATCTGACGACATTATGATGTCTTCACATTTAAAATGTTTACACATTTTTAAAATTTTTACAAGACATAGCTATACATTTAAACAAAGATTATCCTTAAGTAGGAAAAGTTCATTCTTTCTAAGCACAATGCGATATAATTGAATATTTTAATTTTTTTAATTATGAAAAATCTCCAAGTTCACTTGAAATACCATAAAAACAGATTAATCCTAATTTGCTCCCTTCTTATTTATTTTTGAAAGTTTAAAAATGTAACTATAGAATAGAATACAGCATTTGCTTTTCAAATTAGAAGGCTTAATTATAATTATACTCAGAATAGTATACTTACATGAAATTTGAACCCATTAATGAAACCCATTAAATGATTTCAGAGAACTCCTTTTAATATATTTTAACATGGAAATCACATGTCATATACAAACAAAGTATCCAAAGGCCCTTTATATGTAAGCTGTAAGCTTTAATATTTAATCCTTTGCTTTTTTTTTTTACAGATTCATAGCTAAAGCATAGAACCTAAGAGTTTCAATATAAAATTGTGCTGCAGGTCTTTGAACATTTTCTCTTACAGTAAAACTACTTGAAAGCATATAGTATAATATAGCATTTTTAATATCTCTTATCATTTCTTAAATCAGCAGAACATTTGTCTAAATGAATAAAATTAAAGCAATAGGCAAAGAAAAGTGTAGCTCTTTTATCTGACTGGGAAGGCTCTTTACTGAAAATGATGTGCAATTACACATGTTTTATATATTTTAGGTTTGATCCCCAAAAGGGCTTTTGGTGTCAGCTCCTGGAAGGAGGAAAGACCAAATGCCTTGGGAAGAGTAAAGGAAGAAAATACCCACCCATGGATCCAGAGGTAATGTGTGCTTGGTTTGAATTACTTTGGCCAAAATACATTGCTGTTTAAAAACCCGGAAGAAAAACGTGCATCTTTTTTTGCTGATCTGTCTTTGAAATCAATTGTTTTGCATATTTAGAAGCTGTTAGAGAGAGAAAGAACTGATAAATGTCATTAAAATTGTTTCCTGTTGGAATTCAACTTATAACTATACACCAAAATCAACTCTTTCTCACATTTAAAGGCACTTAATAATTGTTTGGTAAGCAATTCTATAAAAAAAAAAAAACAGCAAGTATTACTAACATGTAGTCAGTGTACATTGTTCTAGTTTGACTTTTGTTTCTGTGATAACTATCCTGACAAAAAAGCAACGTTGAGGAGGAAAGGGTTAATTTCGGCTTACAACTTCCAGGTGATGCTACACCACTGAAAGAAGTCAAGGTAGGAACTTGAAGGCAGGAGTTGAAGTAGATATAGTGGAGGAATGGTGCTTACTGGCTTGCTTTCCTTGGCCTGCTCAGCTACCATTCTTCTATGGCCAACATGCCCAGGGTTGTCTTTTCCCACGGTGGGCTGGGCGCCCCGGCATCAATTAGAAGTCAAGAAAATGTTCTGCAGTTGTGTCTACAGGGCAATCAGATGGAGTCAAATTCTCAGTCGAGGTTCTCTCTTATTCAGATGTCTCTAGTTTGGGTGAAGTGGCAAAAACTAACCAGCACGCATCCATCTGGTGCCAATGCAGAAGATAGAAGAATAAAATGGTTACTGAAATTCATTATGGGGTGAATAATTCAGTTAGGGTCATTGGATGAGTTAGTTAGAACAAATTAGTTAGGGTCACTAATTTGTCTAGGCACAAAATAATAATAAGCCACACTCCAAAGACAAAAAATAATGGAAATCATAGTATGTGGAAAGATGAATTATATTAGAAATGGTGGATGGAAACCAGCCAGATAGTCTGAGCATTTCCCCTAAGGCCAGGTAGGCAAGGGCAGTATGCATCCTTCATGTGTTGCCATGGTGATATAAGTGCCAGAAAGTCCTTAATTTACTTTTGAACTCAGTAATTTCTAAAGGGTTTCAGAAATCACTTTAATCTGCCCAAAACATCAGTGTAGCATCCCCACTGCTGTAAACATCTTATTCCCCATTTGAGGTGCACACCATCTGCTTTAAGGGGAGAAACATAATGAAATGCGTGGCGAATGGTCCAAGATGAAATGTAATTGTCCTAAATCCATTTCCACAGTATACACAAAAGTTGCTAGGGGAGTTTTATGAAGAAAGAAATTCATTTGTATTTAAAATGCTGAGAAGAGCTTAGGGGAGTTGGTAGAATTCCTATGCAAGAGGAAAATATGTTTGATCACTATGAATATTTGCACATGAAAGTATTGATTAATTTTATGGGAAACAGAAAAAAACAGAAGAAAGTAACTTTATTGGTTAGTTTTATGAAGAATATGGTAGGAAGAAAAGCAAGTTAACAATTTTCTATTTTCCAGAAATCCGAATATATATATATATATATATATTCATTAGTACATACGATATATATACATACACACACACATATATACTCATTCATTCATCAATTTATCTAGGGTCTGAAATGATAACTCATTGAGTAACAGCACTGTTGCAACTCCAGCAAAGCCCCAACCTATCCAATATCTTATTCTAGCCTTTGCAGGTACCTATGTGAATATACACAGAAACACACACATTTACACACACACACATAAAGTTGAAGTAATCTTGAGGATCAAACTCTTCAGGTTTATTTGGCATTTAAAAATATAACGAGGCAGCCTAACTCTTAAGAGATATTGTTTATAATAGTTTATAAAGAGAGAATTGCTGAATAAAACTTTCAAATATATGGTATAGCCAGTTATATGTATAATCGGTAATTTTACTCTGTAGGCGGAGACGGTTTGCTCATTTCTCAACTGCTCAGACCCAAATAAAAATGCAGAAACTATATAAACTACACGGTTTGGTCAATAGTTTAGGTGTATTCCTACCTATCTCTTATATCTTAAATTGAGCCATTTATTTTGTGTATCGTCACGAGTCTGTGGTTTATTGGAAAGATTCCAGCAACAGCATCTTTCTTCTTTGGCAGCTAGATGGTATCTCCTTGACGTCACTTACTCCCTTTCCATATCTCAGTTCAGATTTCTTGCCTGCTTTACTCTGCTCAGCCATTGGCCGGAACAGCTTTATTCATTAACCAATCAAAGTAACACATACAGAAAGACATCCCACATCATTACTCCATTATAGACAGATATGATTTTTAAAATGTTCAGTATAAGGAATAATTTTTAAATGAAATTTGTATATTTTATCATTCTTGTTCCAATACATTTGATTGAGCATCAATACAATTTCAATCTCTGCTATTATGCTTCAATATTTTTCTCAAAAATATTTTACATCTCAAAATCTTTAAGTGCCATAAGGGCAGTTTGTTCTCCCGGGGCACACTTGTACATCTTTATTTTATATCTATGATTTAGTCAGAATTTCTCAATGTGTAAATGAGTGATTAAAAAAAATAGTAAAGAAACAATTTGCAGATACATACTGGAATAGGGTTTTTCTAAAGTGTAGATACTTAATGAGCTAAGAGTGTTCTTTAAGTCATCTTTTTTGTTTCCAGGCCAGAACCTTCCTCTCCAATTACTACCGGGACCACAACGTGGAGCTCTCGAAACTGCTGCACAGGCTGGGGCAGCCCCTGCCCTCGTGGCTCAGACAGGAGCTGCAGAAAGTGAGATAGCACCAGTGGGGAGAATGGGGCCCAGAGTCACTGTAAAGCAGAAAAGGCAAACCGCACAACTTTATCCTTTTCATATGCTTGTCAAGAGAGGACTGTGAATAAATCCCCTTCAATATCTCTCATAAAATGAAAACATATGCACGCATTGGCAATTATTAGCATTAATCCTTACGTAAGGCTTTTGGAAACAAAACATGGGGTTTGTGGCACTATCCAGTTCCTCTAGTCTGGGGATCATCGTGCAGCCTAATTTCTCTGTTAGCTAGCTTTCTGGACATCACATGACTACTAATGTTCTGACTATATGCAAATTGTCAATTAAAAATTTGAGGAAAAGATAAGAACTGCAGTGTCTATAAATGAAGTCAGATCTAACCCACTGTCTGAATTAAGGGCTAATGTTTATAAGTATCATTTATCGGGTTCTGTTGGTCCATCTTCCCCTTGTAAGGTGGGGAGAGACCATGTTCATTGAGAGTTCCAGTTAATCACAAGGGCATGCCATCCTCAGAAAACTCCAACATGGTCTCTCAAGAGCTCCATTAAGACAGAAGTTGTGATTCTGAACCCTGGTTCAGAATCCATGATCTACTACATTACCAAGGTTCCCACCTTGGCAGTGATGTAGCATTTATATATATTTTGTTCGTTATTCTAAAAAGGAAGAAGAAAAGCTTTGTTAACTAGAAATTTAAAGACAAAATTGTATTTGCAGGTCTAAATAGGCATTTTTCCTTCTGTGTAGAAAATATTTCCATATCTTTAAAGCATGATGCTTCATATAGGCAACTACATCTACTATAATAAAGTTTTACTGTCCACTTTTAAATATATCAAAAAGTTAAGTTATATCCCAAAGTTACGTGTGAGAACATCACTGATTCCCTAACTTGAACCCAGTTTCATGGACATAAAACTCACAAGTTAATTTTAAGACAAGAAATGCTATTTTTGTTTTGAGTTACAGCTTCCTATTATATCTGGACTATATAAAATTGTGTTCACCAGAATTTTATCCTGTTTGTCCATGATGATCTATGAAAGTGTTGTTTATCTTTTTAGTGATACACGAAGGTAAAATTTTACCAGAACAGTCGATCAAGGTGACTTGGGAACATTACCCACAATTCTCCCTCCTCCACAGAAATAGTTCCAAAGGTTGTAAATAATACCATCATCCCCATTGTTAGAGAATTTATTCTTGCATCACTTTAATAACAGATGTGTATTTTTTTTTTGGTTTTCAGTGGGGAGATGAATTAGACAAGTGCAATTGTTTATTCCAAAAGAACACTGGTGTCTTTTTGCACATTGAAAATCCAACTTGTCATCTCTATTTCTTTATTTTCTTGTTTTTCTTGACAGTCCTGCCTAAAGTCTCTTGATCTTTATCAGAAAATGTGAACTTTAGTAATATAAATCACAATAATTCCCAGTTTCATTTCTAGTTGTAGGGATTTCATTCTCACCCTGGTTACTTGTGCCAGTGTTTGACACAGTCCCTTAAAATGGAGAAACAATAATGATAATTATTTATTTAAACCACAGTCATTTATTCAACACCTCCCTCCCACTTATATTAGAGCTTCTGCCACCTTCTTTTGTTCTGTATGAGACAGACTATAACTTTTTAACCCAGGCTGTCTTGAAATGTGCAATCCCCCTGCCTCTCCCTCTGGAGCACTGGGATCCCAAATGTGCAATTCTACACCCAGCTCTAATCTTTGTTTTCCTGACCTAGAGGAAAATCTTTCCTGCACAGGGGAGTAAAATAATAGTTAGTAGAATGGAAAGAGGATACTTTCATATCAAATAATATTGATGTAACTCAATAACTTCCAGCTCCTCATCAGATTTGGTCATGAAATGAGTTTTCTGCATTTTCTCACCTTCTAATGATGTATACATATCAGTGCCTCACCCACCAATATCTGAAATCAAAATCTCACCCAGGCATAACCATTCTCTTTCTTTCCTGGTTATTGCGAGCATTATGTGTATTTTTCTTGCTATGTTGGATAATGAAGTGAGCAACTGTATTTAATTATTTAACAAAACTTCTAAAACTTGGAAGGAATCTGCAATATGAGACTCTGCACTGTAACGATCTGTAAATCTCAGCTTTAATAAGATTTTCCTTTTTAAGACGTCTTCCCACCTCAGGATTGGTGTCTCAGAATTCAATAGTGTCATTTTTCAGAATTTTAAATTACATCTTCAGTTTTATGCCACATAAGTTTATTTAAATACTGGAATATTTTTCATGTCCTTTAGCATACAGGCATGGTTTCTTCATTCCTTTCCAGATAGTTCGGGCCTTGCCTGACTTACAAGCATAACTGTCAATTAGCTCATTTCTTAAAGGCAAAAATAATGTTTGTTTCAAATAGTAACTCCTAAAAGTTATTTTATGAAAATTCATCTAAAATAAAATTTAGGTTCTATTTAATAATGACCAAACACAATTTTAAAAGTATGAAGAACGGCATAACTGATCCACTCTCTCTCTCTCTCTCTCTCTCTCTCTCTCTCTCTCTCTCTCTCTCTTTCTCTCTCTCTCTCACACACACACACACACCTTATAGAAGTTTTGTGGAGGGGAGGGGGTTGCCTAAATCTTAGCAAACCAAACTTGTATTCAGGCTTGTGCTGCTTTTTTAATCTTACCGTTTTAAGTAATATAAAATAACCTATATTCTGGACTTATTGATTGATTTATTTTAAATTACAGGCAGCACAAGTATTTATAGAGAAATAATATCCAAGTGTTCTCTTTGTGGTGGTGGCAGAAAATGCGATTTGCTTGAGGAGGCAGATGGGCTCAAAAATAACCCTGACCGGGACTTTTATGGAGTAGACTATGGAATCTAGTAGTCTGGGAATAAGAGATGTGTTTTTTCTAAATCAACTTTAAAAACACAGTACTGCCAGAAAACTATATACATACTTCAAAATAAGCAAATATCTGTAAATGTGTTGTGTCTTAGAAACCTAAAGAGTTTTTGGTCTCACAAACAATTTTATTCGTTAGCATGTGAGATACATGGGATAAGCAGAGCAAAAAACGCGACATTGACTGAAATGAAACTGTTAAAATAGCTGTTGTCACCCTAGCATAAAGGACCATGGCTGTCTCTTGAGCAGAATCTACCCTGCCGCTGGCACAGCCCCTGGAGTGATGCTGTTGCTCCTGCAGCTAGACTTTAGGCGTCAGCTGATTCCTCCTCTTCTTGTCTTCATCATTGCATACGCACTTGCTGGATGCCAAACATCAAATGCTTGTCACCCAGACTTGGGAATGGGTCCTTCAAAATCGGCATCCTCATCCCAGTCCTACCTCTCAGTAGCTGTGTGGCCTTAGATAATTTGTGGAACTTCCTTGAGCCACAGTCTTTTTTTTTTTTTTCCTGTAAATTAGAGGCAATGAAGTAATTACTCTTGAGGTTATTATAGCCTCCCGGTAAGAATGTTTAGATAACAGCTCAGTGCCTGATTTAGCTGTGCTGAAATATGTTAGTCATAAAAACGATGTATAACCAATCATGGCTGTCTTCTATTCCATCCAACAGGACTGTCTGTTTTCTACTCCTGCTAATAATAAAACATATATGGCAAAAATATACAATTGTATCTGGTCAAACGAGAAACTATCTTCCTAATCATTGTCCCAAAGTTGTGCTGCTCTCGGGCCCGCTCTGGCGAGCAGCGCTCACAGTGAGGTGGTGACTTCTCTGTTAGGATGGTTTTCCTCCTCCCTTGGGATAGCTCACCAGCGTGTCCTCATTGGTGACTTCTTTTTTATCTGTTCTTTCTCCATAATTCTTCTTTAACCCAGTGGACACATTGCCAAAAATATCAGATCCACACCTCTAATTTCCTCAACAAAAGAGAAGCTTCTTGGTGGCATGTGTAAAAATATGTTATATGGAGGCATATATAATAAAGAGTTAATGCCATCCATCTTCAAATAAAGTGTAAGAAAATGTTCGTGAATTCTCTCCAAATCTCAACTTTAACCATCTAACGGAAGCTTTTATTCTGTAGATTAAAATACTCCATTATATGTTTATATTTTATAAGTATCAAATACCATTATTTTCTGTATTTTTCATTGCAAATATACAATGCATCCAAAATATATCGGCAGTCAAACAATTAAAAATGTTGAGATATTTATATTACTGTGTTTATATTGGATCTTCAAAAATATAGATGGCATTTGATCCCTATAACACTTAGGTGTGACTGAACACATTTCAGATGTACAGAGGTCACGTGGACAAAAGCTTTACTATCTGCCAGCATAGGTCTCAGTTCGCCTCTCACTTGCTGCTTGTTTGTTAGCCTGCTATTCATTCTCTGGCTGGGGAAGCTATTTCTACATAGAGTTTTAAGAAATGGCTAAACTTGTACCACTTAAAACAGGACAGACACAGTCCACAGTAGTTTACTAACCATGTACTGTCACAGCTTAGGCCCAGGACCTGGCATGACACACAGGCCTATGAGGGGGCTAGATTTCAGAAAACAACAAACAGGGGCTGTAGGAGGTGAATGTTGTGTTCCAAGGTGGTGACTCCTAGTTCCCACAGATGGAGGATGTCTGATGCCTGAATACGATGATGTGCTGGAAGGGAAGCAAAGCGACTACCAGGGACCACTGAACACTTCATGATACATCTGATCTGGATGGGTGTGAGCGATGAAATCTGTGCTGGAGAAGAATGAGAAGGAGCCTGAAGTGAAGTCCACTGATATTCTCCTGATTTTACGAGGTGTCTATAAAGTCATAACAGGGAGCCTTAACTTTGTAACTCACCCCAAACTCTGAACACTGTGATATGACAGACTAGCTCCTACCTTCTTATTAACAAAGACATTTAATGGGATCATCAGTTCTCAGTAAACTGTATCCCATACCACTGATGAAATGGGCTTTATAGCTTGAAAATAGAACCGGTCATTCACAATTTTTAAATTTTCAAATATTCCTGTAAACAAAAGTTCTGTAAAATCCATAGTAATGTCTGCAGAGATTTTTTTTAAAACTATGATTTGAAGTTTTGCCTTCCAGACCTTTCTCTCTTCACATTAAAATATACATTAAAAATTAAAGTAACCATCCATTTGCATTCTCAATTACACAACAATTTTTAGACTCTAGACATTTGTATAGGAGCTATTAAAGCATTTATTTTTGTCTCTTCCTTAATAAATTTCTTAGATGTGCTGGCATCGTTGATTCTCTAATATTTTAATCTTTGAACATTAAGCAATCAACATAGCTATGAAGATCCATTTCCCTTTCCTCCTTAATTTCTTCCTATCTTCAATAAAGCAATATTGTCTCCCAGTTTTGTAAGACTTAACTTGGACCTCTGTCTTGAAGCTTTCACTATTTTCTCAGCTCTTTATGTATTAGGCTGTTAATACCAGGTTACTAATACAAGTTATTTGCTACGTTTAGAATATACCATTCACACACACTTGGTTCTACAATTTTTCACATACATCTACAGGATACCTTATAAACTAAGTTACCATTTCTTTTTATTAGTGTACCACATGTGCATAACATAATATATATCACAGAATAAGCAATATTAAGTGAAAGCATGAAATATCTTCTATCTTTTACCTGGTAAAACTTAAATACAACTTTTGGTCACATATTTATAGAGATACAAAGTCATTCTCTAGTACATAAGCCCAGGACACATATTTTGAGAGACATTTAGTTGAAGAGTTTGGTCTGTTCTCTAAATGCAATTTTATTTGTAAATCCACATCTCCTAGCCAGATTTTCTCAGAGAACATTTCTTCTCAACCTCACTGTTGAATTTGATGAGAATTAAACATCCATAGACAGAAGCATTGGACTATTCCGACTTTTGTTCTTTCATATTGATTTACAGATCTCAAAGTATTGCCTCCCACAAATCCGTTGATTTATAATCAGAACAAATCTAAGAGCTGCCTGTCTGTAATACACTGAGTAGGAAAAGGACATGGCTTTGAATTTAAAAGTTCAATCTATTGAAGAAGATAGACATTGGTGACTTGGTAGTCGAACTTGAAGGCCAATAAACTTTAGACTACCTTTTCACTGACAAAAGCAATAATATTAATTGTTAATGAGATATTTAATACATCTGTATAAATAGAATAATGGTGCCAAAACTTCAGGCACTTTCTGATTTGAATTAGGTGGAATTAAAAATATCTTCATACAATCAGGCATATACATTATATTATATACACAAGTAATTTTGAAATTATTAATTATTTGCTTCTCTATTATCATTCATTAAGTTTCACAAATGTTTTTAGAAATATAAATGACCTACCATAAATATGATACTAGCATGGCAATAAAAATACAAAGCTGAAAAAGAAACAGAAAATTGTTGGCAAAGATAGAAGAGAATCATGACAATATTCTGTGCCTGCCAAAGACCATTTCTTGTTATTAGACTTGGGAGAAAAGAGAAAAATCTTATATAACGCAGCATCAGGGAGCAACCTCAACTACTCCTGACAGGGAAGCAAAAACAGAATCCTAGTACAAGAACCAAGACACACAGATGTACAAATGACCTTGTGTCAAGAGAAAGAATGTTACATTGATATTTTTTTTATTTTTTTTTTCTGCTAGCTGATGAAGATAGACCACAAAATCAATAACCCGCAGTGGAGAGACTTGATGTCCTGGGTACACTAATCTGCTTACTTTTGAGGCTCAAACCAAGACTGATTTGCCGAAGCTACCTGAAATAATCTCTGCAGCCTGCCTTCTCCACACTGACGGCACAGACATAAATTTTCTCCTTGTAGATTCAAGCAGGAGTCTAGGCACTAAATTCTCATTGTGGAGATCCACTTTTTTCCTCTCTTGAAGGTTTTCAGAATATTTTCTAAAAGCCAGTGTTTATTTACCCAGAAAGCCTTCATCATATTAATCTGATGCAAATCTATTATGTATATTGAGACGAAAATTATTTCAACTAAAGATGGCACTTAAGGGCAGGTCAGCATGGCAAAACTAAGAAGAAATATGAGAGCAAGTACAGACACGTAGTTATGTTCTCATCGCACGTGGCACACACACGTGGATGCAAGCCCCAGCTGCCTCTCTCCTCGGCCACACTTAATCGGTGCACATAATACATCCCAACAGCTATTGTACTGTTGTTTGAAAAGAGCCTCCTACCGTCACATTCCCACTTTTCCTCCCGAGGGTTAAGAATCTATTTAAAATATTTTCATCAGAAATACAGGGCAGGATAATGTGGAAATAGAAGAACAGCTTGCACTGAGGTATGGCCCACTTCCTGATATTGCTTTGCCCACAAATCCTTTGTTTATCCTCACTATCCTATGATTTCCTGATATTTACACTACAAGTGATAGTAACAGCTACCCCTGGAGGTATTGTGGGGGCTATGTAACTTAACCTGAAAGCAACCAGGCAGCAGCCGGTGTGCAGCAACACCACGCCAGTGATTTGTATTCTCCATTTTCTCTGATAGACACACAAATTGTACTTTAAAAATATATCCAAAAATTTTGACTTAAACATATTCATAAAAATATTACTCCATAGTCACTAAGTGATTTTGAATGATAGCAGAGTGATGGCCTTTGTATATTTGTATATACTTGTAAGTTCTAGTTCTGTCAAAACATGTGTGCTGCTGTTGGCCAGACTCTGCAATTCTTCTGAGTCTCATTTCCTCCTGAAGAAAGAACTGAAAATAAAAAGCTAAAGATACAGCACAGGCAAGTGAAACCATGATCGAAGATAAATGAATAAAAGGTTATAATAGGAAATCACATGTGCGCACACACACACACACACACACACACACCAAAGGATTTATTCAGTACACTAAGAAAATGGCCTAAGTCCATCATCATGCCTGAAGAAGAAAACATAAAGTGGTCAGGAACTATACCTGAAGAGCAAAGGGAAAAAAAATTTCAGAAGAAACCAGAGATTAGGACAAATCAATTTAGATTATTAAATTGGGTAAAGAAACGTGTATTAGAGAAACTATAAACTCTTGAGCTTCACAATATCCTCTCACAGCTAAGAATCTAAGGTTCTGGAACAGTTGTTAAAATATTCCACAGAAAACCATTTTTAATATATTAATAGAAATCTAGAGAAAGAGATAGCATATTCTGGAAGAATTTCTGAAAATAGAACTAATTGCCCAGGCATATTTGAAACTCACATATTAAACTTACTAGTGCTGATTTCCTTGTGGAGTTTCAAGATGCTGTTGGAATGGGAATTCTCTCCTAAACTATTTCAACCATTTTTTACGTCTGACATAACACTCTTTAGGGTAAAAAGTTCATGGGTTACTAAAGGTAAGACAGATGTGCTACTTAACAAGATCATGTCAGAAAAGTGTGTGCTAAGCTTCGGGTTCTCCTTTTATATTCACGGTCCTAAACATAATAAAGCTTTTGATTTTAAAAGGTATTAAAATATTGTGATAAGAATATACACTCTATCTGGTAGTGCAAACCTGCTGTTCCAGCAGTCAGGATGCTAAGTCAGAATTATGAGCTTAAGTCTAGCCTGAGCTATTTAGTTGTTTAATTAATATCAACAAAAGCCACACGAAAATAATAAGAAAGAGGAATATAAGCCAAAAATTCTCTATGACCAGAAAAAACACCTGAAATTTATTATGCAATTCTCTAACAATAACAACAAAAGTTTGCCAACTTCTTAGCTGAAAAAGCAGTCATTTTTTAATCAATATTACTTGGCTTTACATACAAGAAGCCCAAATCAAAGAAATAATGTAAAACAGCAGAGCTAAATCCTAAGAATTGTTTGTAGAGCTGGTCAAAAATATGGATGCAATGTCCTGTCTTCTCAGGAAGTACAGTCAATAAATGGAGAGGCAATGGGCATCTAAATTCCTTATTCAGTTCCAATACAGCTGTTATCTGAACACTTTTGCTGTTTAAGCTACTTATATACTGAGGTTTTGAAGGCACCAAATATTTGTAAACTATTAAAGTACTTGTCTAGATTTTAGCAGCCATAACGTTTTTTTCTTGATATCTTGATGAATAAGCAAGAGAAATATAAACCACAAAGTAATAAAATTTAGTAAATTATCAAATACTGCATTCTTTGGGGCCAACAAGCCAATAGGTTTTGCTTTCTGGTTTTGTTGTCTTTATGTGGGCTGGGGTATTCATTAGACTATCCTAAGAGTAACTTCTTGCTGACATCCTGTTGTCAATTGGCTAAATTTCAAATGAATTAGGACTATAGGCTAAGATTTGCAATTTATCAGTAAGAAAAGTAGATATAGAAAACCAGACCAGGATGGAAATGTAAGAGCATCATGTGATCTGGATTTGAATGAATAAAATAACTAAAGATAGTCATCTTAGATGCAAAAACCTTTCTAATAAAGTCCAATATGTCACCCTTACCCTGGGTGTCAGTCCTTAATCTGAAGCATGGGGTGGCGTAGGAGGTCCTTCTGTCTATGTGCTGCTTTTGTTGATTAATGAATAAAGAAACTGCCTTGGCCTATTGATAGGGCAGAACTTAGGTAGGCAGGGAAAACTGGACTGAATGCTGGGAGAAAGGGTGCAGAGAGGGAGACATCATGGGTTTGCTGTCAGAGTCAGACATGCTGAAACTTTGCCGGTAAGCCACTGCCACATGGCGATACACAGATTGATGGAGATAGGTTAAATTAGGATGTAGGAGTTAGCCAATAAGTAGCTAATGTTAATGGGCAAGCGGTGATTTAATTTATACCGTTTCTGTGTGGTTATTTTGGTTCTGGGAGGATGGGATGAACAAGTGGCACCTTACAACAATGGGGAGGGTCAGTCAGAATAAGGTGTATCATATCACATTAGTCAGGATCTGGGGCAAAGGCAGACTATACTCTAAGATGGCTAGAAAATGTGGTCCAGCTAGATTATTAAGACAAAGCACATATTGGTAATTAGTTAGAAGTTCTCAGCCTGGCGGTGGTGGTGCACGCCTTTAATCCCAGCACTTGGGAGGCAGAGGCAGGTGGATCTCTGTGAGTTTGAGGCCAGCCTGGTCTACAAGAGCTAGTTACAGGACAGGAACCAAAAAGCTATGGAGAAACCATGTCAAGAAAAAACCAAAAAAAAAAAAAAAAAAAAGAAGTTCTCCATCATAATTTTACATTCTAGTTTCAAGTTACATTCTTCTTTCAAAACACATTTATCCTTTCTTCAAGGAGGACTATGCAAAGGCCTTGGGTCACTTTTTCTAGGACAGTGTAGAAAATCTGAGTCATATGCTGTGACAGAACCAGAGAGAGTTCACTATGCTCTGGCAATCCTAGCACAAGTCACACTCTCTCATGAAGACAGACACACAGTGGTATTTGGTCTGTCCTTTGTCATGGAGGACAGTTCTACCAATGGTGCGCCACACATCCCGAACCTGATGTGCATTCCCCCGTCAGCTTCTGCTGGCCCTCAAGGAACTTGATGAATGTTCTTCTTCTTTAACAATAAGACCCCTTCCTATCACTTGTAAATCTCTCTTTCTGAGACTTTCTATTGCCATATATGGATGAGTTATAATATTGGATGTTATGTCATATTTATACATTTATATAATTTATTTTGATCATATTAACCCCAATTAACCTCTTCTTTTATTTTTTTATCAAATGATTCCCTATTCTTCCCACATAGGTCCACTTCTACTATCAAGTTTTGATTTTTTTTTAATTTTTATTTTTATACATTTTATCATAATAAAAATAAAAAATACACACACTAAAATTAATCAGTCCCAAAATGTATCCCACTAAGTGAACTTATAAACATAATTGACATTCAGAATGAACGCTGTGAAGACTGAATTTTACACTTTCGCATTGAATATATTTTATGCATCTTTAAACATATCTGTTCATTTAGTTTTGATGACCAGTGAGCTTCACTAGAGTTGCTTACAGTGACCTGGGTGATATTAGAGGAGCAAGGAGCATGGCTTCCTTAGCTGTGGCCACAACACTGAAAAATGTTCCTCCCCTACCTTGCTGCCAGAGACTATTGCCTGCTCACAGATGTACAGAGAAGGGTGGGGCTTCACTTATATATCAATATATGGCTGGGAATGTAGTTGATTTTTCTTGGATAGGAGTGCCACCCAGTTCCCAATTAAGTACATGGAGACATATTATTTTTGAATGCCTGACCTTAGCTTGGCTCATTTCAAGCCAGCTACTCTTAAATTATCCAGTCTACCTTTTCCCTCTGGTCTTTATCTTTCTCTATTCTATATACATTTCTTTAATTCCTCAATTTATGGCTTGCTGTGTAGCTGGGTGGGCCCCTAATGTCCTCCTCTTCTCTTTCCCCTTTTCACTTCTGTTTTCTTTTTCTCCTTCTACTTATTCTTTCTGCCTGGAAATCCCACCCATCCTTTCTCCTTCCTAGCTATTGGTCATTCAATTCTTTATTAGACCAAGCAGGTGTTTCAAGCAAGAAAAGTAACACCGCTTCAGAGTTAAACAAATGCAACATAAAAGAATGCAACATATCTTTGCATCCTTAAACAAATATTCCACAGCTAAACAAATGTAACACATCTTAAATTAATATTACACAACAGTGAATTCTGATGGAGGAGCCTCACCCACCTGCCTTTCCCCTCATGATAGTATGTTGACAGCCAACTCTAGCACAGATCTCAATCCCTGTGGGGTCAAGAGTGCCAAAGATAGCCTTCTGCACTGGGCCCCTTTTTCCAGGTCTTAAACTCTTTTTTGTCATGTCTTCTGGGATTGAGCCTCAAAAAGAGTTGATACAGACATTCCATTTAAGCATAACATTTCAGGCCAGGATTCTCTCGTGTGAAATAGACGGTAAATTTTATCAGAGGGAATATGGTTTCCTGCATCATTGATTATCACTAATGTGTCAGTGGGCATCTTTTGATTGGCGAGTCAGTAGTGGAGCATACAACAGCTACAAATGACAACACTTCTCCCAGCAACCTCAGTTGTACCTTCCTTCACTTTGTGAGTGAGAACTTAGAAGATTTCCAGCATGTTCTCCTTATCCCATGATCAAAGTGTGCACTTTCTTCAACAACCAGATCTCACCACCTGATTCTAGTGGGTAACCAATTCTAGAAGGGCAATTGCCTCTATGGAGACCTCAGAGGCTTCCTTAATGACTCACTAGTTGGAGATCGCTCACACCTGGTACTGAACTTTTTGCCAAGTATCCTGTGGTTTCAGTAACTCTGAAACAGGATGTGTATGTTTAAACTCTACCATTTTCTTTTATTATATTTTGTGACTATCTTATCCATTAGCAAGGTTCCTTATGGTTTTTCAATCATTCTTAGTTTGGTTGATACCCCCTTAACTCTTATACATTTTCTTTCTTCCTTAATCTCAATCCTCTTATTATTGCCTTCAGATTCCATTTTGAATATATTTTTACTATTCTTTCAGTCCTTAAACACTTTTTTCCTCCATAGGTTCTGACTTTACACACATTCGTTCACAATTGAATGTACATTTGTAAAACGTAGCAGCTAGGATCCACATATGGGAGGAAAATAATCCACATTTTTTTCTGGTCTTGTATTGCCTCACATAAAACAATATTTCTTGTTCTATCAATTTTCCTGAAATTTTCATAATTTTATTTTTCTTTTAAAGTCAACAAAACGGAATTATATGTATGCATCATATTTTCACCTATCAATTAGCTAATGAGCTCCTAGGCAGATTATATTTTATTGCCAATGTAAAAATAGCAGCAAAAAGCATGGAAGAGAAGTTACCCCTGTGGTGCTGTGGTGGAATGCAGAGTACTATGAGTATGTGTCCAGAGCTGATCGCATCAGAGTTTTACTTTTAGCTTTTGAGAAATGACCACAACTGTTTCCATACTGGCAATGTCAATTTACATTCCTACAAACAATGAATAAGCATTCTTCATTCTTCAACTTCAATATTTGTCATCATTTGATTTCTTGATAACATTCATCTCAAAGTACTTTAAAAGTGTGTTGGAGGGTAAGTATTCATACTTGTGAATGTGGGGAGGGACAGAGATTGAAATCAGGTGTCTTTCTCTATTATTCTCCACTTATTTGCTATAACAGCATCTCTCACTAACTTTTCTGTGATAACTTTGTATTCTACCACTTTACTGGAAATTTCTCTCAGTTTTAGACATTTTCTTAAAAAACTCTTTAGGATCTTTTATGTGTAGAATTAATTAATTTGCAAAAAAATAATATTTTAACTTTCTTCCTATTAATATCCTTTTATTTTCTTCTTTTATCTCACTGTTCTAGTTGGTCTAGTGAAGCACTGAGTTGAGTAGTAGCAGATAGAGTAGATATGCTTAACTTGATCCTTATCTAAGTTGGAATGCATCAAGATTTCCCCAATCGAGAATGAAACCGTTAGGTGTTGGTTTTCATATATAGTCTGTACTGTTTTGAGATATATTTTTGCTTACACTTGTGTCCCTAGGGCTTTAAGTTTTTCTTAACCTATAAATTTCCAAATTAGTTAAGGTAGTAGGAAACATTGAAATAAATTAATATCTACTTCAAAGTTTTATTATGATTATTAAAGGCTATATAATCCAAAAATCAGCAAGGAGGGAAGTTAATTAACAGAATCTATCTTATAACTACTGGATGGACTTGTATAAACAAGAAGGTATAAGAGAGAAGAGAAATTTGAGGGTCTTTGAAAAATTTTTGTAAGCCAACATTAGCAAGCATGTCATTACTCCCCGGTATCCACGTCCAATCTTAGTCTTTCAGGCTTCACTTCACAACAAAAATGACTAAACTGTTTAGCAATAATCTTGATTAATGGGATATACATTTGGTGAACAGTTTAGTGACCCTGTGTGTGTAACTTTAGAACATTTCCAACATTCCATCCTTAAGGGAAACTACTTGAGACAGAAAACAACAACTCACAATAGCTTCAAAAAAAAATCCTTGAAACTGACCAAATTCATTTGGGTCACACATTCTTCAAGAAAAAACAGCAAGGGCTGATGAGAATCACTCTTAGACAAGCAAACTGCAAAGAAGACCCAGAGAGAAACAGAGACTACTTCTGCTACCTGGAAGAAGTCTAGACAAACTGAGCTAACCTGTTGAGCTACCTGCAGGCTGTGGAGTGTGATCCAGGCTTCGAGCTTTTGTGAGCTGTCCCCCATGCTGCAGTAGGCTCTGGTATGTTTGGAGTAGGCAAGAAAGTTATGGTTGCATCATTTCTGCACGTTCACTCATAGTCACGTAAGTAATCCTAATAAAACTCATTAGTCTACCAACTTAGACATTTGCAGAATTCATATGTTGGTTTTTCATGGGATGAAAAGCATGTGTGTGTGTGTGTGTGTGTGTGTGTGTGTGTGTGTGTGTGTGTGTTGTATCTGCCCAGGTAAAGTCTATCATACAACATAATTGACACCTAAACCAAACGTAGCCAAAGATGAGATGGGGAGGAGTGAGTGGGTGGACCTGGTTATAGATACCAAGTCATGCGATTGGGATGTTTGTTAAAGTACCTTTGTGCTATGGCAGCAGTTGCATGACCCTTGCTATAGATAGTGAGATGCACCACTAATACTGGGCCATTAGGATCAGAAGTATCTGTGGAAGGACTCCTAGGATAGCAGGCTTCATATATGTGGCATGGGATATCATGCCTAATTTATTAGTTAGATTTAGCACATGAAAATGGAAATCCTCTGAAAAGGGTCATTTAGTCTTTGGAATTAGAACACAGGGTCAATACTGTTGGCAAGCAGTAGTAGTGTGGCAAGGTCTTTGTGGTATGTATGAAGAAATGCATCTGAGGCTGAGATAGAAGCCAGGCAGGAACTTATTTGTGTGAGGGATATGAGATTAGTCTCTTACATGTTGGCTTTGGATTTTTCAAATAAATTAGAAGATGAAATAGATATGGTAGAAGCAATAGAAGACACCCTTTACGTCTGACCTTTAGTAGAAAAAGAGAAAAACCTGTGATCTAACGTGCAGGTAGGCCTTAACAATGGTCCCGTCTGAGAAGACAGGAAGACCAAGATATAGTCACTGTTTGAATTTCTGGAATTTGGTGTCAGGGATCAGCCTTGACAAAAAATACTCCTTGCCAGGGTAGAGGCATGGGGATTTAGAAAGTATCAGTAAAGAATAGGAAGACACAAAAGGAAATAATAAAATGGAGAAACATATGGGATAGTATCAGGAGGAAATTTGCCTGCATTTAATTTCCAATGCCTTAAATACCCCTGGACCCCAAAAGGTAGGAGTAAGACAAAAAAACAGTAAAAAAAAAAAAAAAACTGCATTAACACGATACAAGGAGATGAACACACCATTCGAGGGTCATGGGCTGCAGCTATAGTTAAACATTCTGTTGCAAGAAAAAAAAAGTCACACTCATGCCCTAGACCAAAATATTCTCTAGGCAAACCACTCCCTGTGTGGAATACAAATATATCTCCTTAAGGGAGCTGGAACTTAGTTGGATTCTTAGATTTTTGTTTGAGGTAGAAATGTATCTAATTCTCTCTCCCTGAAATACAAGGTCTGGATATTAGCCACACCTGTTGACAATTACTTTGAGAGAACAGAACTTAGTGATTTAAATCTAGGTGGAACCTTTGTTTGAGGTAGAAACACAATAACCTTGAAGGAAGAGAAGTCAGTTCCAACTCTCTGACATTTGGTCAGCGTGGAAAAAGGCTCACAGTTTCTGGGCCTCCACAATTTGGGAAGAGTTTTTAAACAGGCAATAAAAGTGTCTGGTGTTGCCTGACTTGTAAGGCTGTTGGAGCATGGCAGTAAATGGGGACAGTCTGACTTCTGTGCAGGTAGAAACGGTGAGTAATAACTACCTATTCTTTTTCAAAGCAAAGGCTGCATAACCAGAGATAGTATAAGGGAAATCAATCCGAGATGGGCTGCCTTATCAGAGTCATTAGGAATACTTGGTTCTATCAGCACCGGAGGATCTTAGAGGAGAAACAGGTGCTTTAGAAGGGACTAGAAATAAGAAAAGCTGTGCCTGAATCTTAGTTCATTAGTCCATCTAGAACTATGTTAGCAGAGGAGTTAGAATCATTGAGCATGAGTCTCATGGTTAGTTTGGAGCTTCGGTGGGTTTTCTGAGTTCTTTGGTGGAGCAGGATGTAGGAAGGGCTTTGGCCAATCTTGGTAACTTAGACCAATGTGTAATGAGTGTGTCCATCAAGTATCAAAGAAACCTAGAGATAAGAAAGAGGAAAAGTCAGAGGAAGAGGTCAATTTTGGTTACTTGAAGGTGAATGTGTAGAGCTGTAGTTACGAAGGAAAACATTGATAGGAAGCTAAAGTCAGTACTAAGTAGCTTCTGAGCAGCTTTAAAGTCAAAGGGATGACTCACAGAAGACCTTCCTGGTAGAAACGTACACGTGAAGATGGTCAAGTTTGCCTAGGGAAGGATAATTATCTACGATGAAGGAGGGTATTCTAGGGGTAGAGATGGTTTGGCCAATTGGGTGTGGTAACAGTTATAGCTACAGCCACCGTGCTAGTTCAGGCACTCTAGGACCCAGGAATCCAGAGGTGAAATAGAGGAGAACAAGGTCACATTTCCTCCTTGGTCCAGGGTAATGCTGAGAAAATTAAGTCGCTGGTAATTCCAGTGAGTTTACCGTAGATAGAGAAATATACAGTGAAGAACAATCTGGCCCTGGAGAAACCTAGAAAGAAAATCTAAATTAAACCACACTGTGCACACTGGAATTACCTTCCGCAGTGAAAGAAATGACATTGATAAAAATTATTGTGCATCAATTTTCTCTGAGATCAAAACCTTGCATCTTGGAGGGAAACTCTGGCAGACACAAAATGTTTACAGAGAGATGAAATATCGAGTTGCTCTGAACAGAAAGTGACACACTCCATCCTTCAGGGAAACTCACTGACCAAATGACATAAACAATTCAAGAGACCCGGGAAGTCCCTGAAACTAACCGGTCACACGACATTTCATTTTCTTCAAGAATGTATAAGCTGTAAGGACTGCTGAAGTCACTCTCAAACAAGTCAAGCCATAAAATCTCACTGAGTTGTCCAGAAGAGACCAACTGAGCTGCTTGGAAGAAACTCAGCTCCCCTGAACCTGCCTAAGACACTCTCCAACCTGTTGAGTTCCCTGAAAATTTTGCTTTGCACTTGAGGATTCTATCCCTTGTTTAGCTGTCAGGTATAACGGGATGGGCTATGTGATGTAGCTGTCTCTGCGTCATTTCTGCTGCTGTAAGTAAATCTTCGCACACATTCCTATAAATAACTTCAGCAAAACTCATTGGTGCACCAAGTTGGACTTCAGTGTCATGCTTCCTTTGGCTCATTGCTAGTTTCCTCTCTAAGGTGATTAGATATTTTAACATTTCTCCTGAGGAATAGTGTCGCACAGAACAAAGGAAGGGAAATAATGAACCACAGATCATTTAATTAGGTAAGATAACCTAGATTCAAAAGACAACCATCACATGTATTGTTCTACATGCAAAATTGAGATTTAATTTTATATATGCATGTGTGTACTTTTCTGGGGACATGGACATGTGTATGCTCACAAAACTCATGAAAACAGAGAGAGGATTATAAGAAAGGAGAAACAGGCTTAAGGGAAGGGAGCAGAAATGAGACAGTTGTGAAATCCTGTGAATGTGAGAGCAGAGGAGAAGGAACTAACACAAAGGAGAATGGGGTGGGCTCTCAGAAAGCGACAGGTTAGAACACTGTGGGGTCACAGGAATGTGCAGAATATCAGAAGAAAGCCCAGTCCTCTGCATGTGCCTTTGGAAGAAGGAAGCACTTCCCTCAGCCAAGGAAAGTGGCTTACTGCTCCTGAAAAGGTACTCTAAAATTTCTAAAGGATTGGCCACTCTGGTTTCCCTTCGCAAACTTTCACTTTTCAAAGCTACCCAATCCCGAGAACTCCCCACCCCCTCCAAACCAGCACATCCTTACAAAAGCCTGCACCTCTTTTTTTGAAAAAAAAAAAAAAAAACTAATAGCTACTTTTAATTTCTTACTTGGGCTTCCATAATCTATGTTTTGTTTCAGTCAGGGCAGCTGTTTCAGTCCGGGTTACGTTCCTTTAATAGATTGCCTGAATCTGTGCCACTTTTAAAAGCAAGTGGCAAAATTATCACACTGTTCATGTGCTTCAAGATGGCGGCAGCATTATTCCAGCTCTGGTGAGGACCGGCTCACAGACAGCAATATGGTGGGAGTGTATACGATGACTTTGTTAACTGCAATTCATTCATCATACCAGAAAACTGCCTTAGTGCCTTCCAGGGATTATGGCCCAGTGAGCTTATTAGCTGCCCTATCTCTTGAGTTTCAATACCTTCCACCTCTGCCATACTGAGTTTATAATGTAAGAGTCCCAGGATATCGGTAATGGGACAGTCTCCTTCAGTTATATATTGCTATATTGACTCAGAACAGCTTTGATCACCACTTATGAATCAGACCTGTTAACATTTCCTACTGGTGGAGGTGCGGGGAAGGCACTTACAAGGACCATGAGGCCCATAAGCTTTACCAAAACCTCCCAAGAGCCTTTCCTTTCCTAAGGTGGCATGAGGGGTAAACAGTCGACAGATGAGGGATTCTGCACTGCTTTAATTATTGCTTAGAATTATCCCTGGGAGACTTTCAAAGCTTTAACTGTGTCTGATTTTTCCATGTCCCTCAAAGTAATCTCAATCAAGTATTGATTCACTGGGCTGCACTTAAATTGAATCCATTTCTTTTTAGTCTGTTGGTATCCCCTCTGTGTAGGGGAAACAGGCATCTCTTCATATCCCCCTTCAGGAAAAATCACATGGGAGGTTTACAAACACCTAAGTCATCACCAAGACATGAAATAGCTATTTGACTGACTTTCCTATAACCCTGTGCCTCTACCTCACCACCCAATGTCCAAATGAACCTCCTACACTTACCCGAAATCCCCGTGCAGCTTCCTGTCTCAGCACTCCTCCCAACATCTTCTCTACAGGAGTTTAATTTCCCAGCGAGTCGCATCATTAACAAAAAATAGAATGGAAGCTTTTTTCTCCTTATAGTAAGAAAACTTTCTAGTAAATTGGCTAAATATAATGAGATATTTCAGAAAGGTATTTATTTACACGTCTCTCCAGGATTCCAGAAGAGTATGAATTGGAATGTTATAGGAATTTCTTAACAAGTAATGTCTCACATTTTTGTTCATCTACATTTCTGAAGAACATGATATTAAAGAGTGAAAGGAGAGAAAGGAAAAATAGGTACACAGATGAAAGATAGATAGATAGATAGATAGATGATAGATAGATAGATAGATAGATAGATAGATGATAGATAGATAGATAGATAGATAGATAGATAGATAGATAGNAGATAGATGATAGATAGATAGATAGATAGATAGATAGATGATAGATAGATAGATAGATAGATAGATAGATAGATAGATAGATAGATAGATAGATAGATATCCCAAGCACTGAGGGAAGTAGAAGAGGAGAAAAGCCAAGCTGAGGGATCACATTTGCTTGGTTAGCAAGCAGTCAGCTTTCTACATAGGTAGTTTTATATTTTGTTCATTTATTTAATAATTCAGCTATACAAGTTTGGTTAAATCATAAGCGATGAAACTTCTGAATGGAAGACTTCTGTCTTCCCCAAATTTCCATAGAATGTTAAGGAAAGCTCTAGGCTTATAGCTAAGCAGTAGCATCCTTGTGTGGTCCATACAAAGTTCAGTTCACAGCTTTACAAAGTAGAGAAACAAATGAGTGAAAGAATAATCTTTAATCCCCAGGGTGCTTGGTAAATAGGTATGCTTGCTCATGTGCATACACACCTAAAGGTGGACATGAATAATAAGGTATATGGAGAAAAAATGTTTCTACTGCAACATGGACGATACTCTCCTAAACCGTGGTAGACTGGAAAATGGAATTTGTTGTTCCTGGGATTTCATCTTGATATCTTTTACAATCCATTTCACTTCCAGTAGCAGTGAATAAACACCTTTATTTTGTCTGTAGCATTTTATTCTTCCTATTACAGCACTTACACTGCTTATTACCGAATCCTCTCTTCCTGGTAGATTTTATGATCCAACTTCTCCAATAAAAGTTTTATAACAGGAGTCTAATGAATTACACCCTACAGAAAGAAAGTAAACTGGCCTGCTTCAAAGCTTCAGAGCTGCAGCAATGAGTCCTACGGATTTATTGCAGACCTCTTCATTGCTCCGACAAGACTACTGATGGCGTTGTTCCCAGGCTTACTTTACAACATTTTTTAGAGTCAGGAACTGCTAATATCTGTTACACCTGAATCACAGAAAGTTGCGGGCTCATATAGAAGAAAGCAAAGAACAGCAGATTCAATAACATGAACACCATAGAAAAACTAGTAGTGTAGGGCATGCTAAGGACAGAGTTTGTCCTGTTTAGGCTGCCTGTAGCATAATTAAAACAAGGGAAGTAAGAAGGTAGTAAGTAGGCATCAGTCTACATCCTTATGAAAACTGAGCTCTTCCAAAGGCATGAACATCTTGTGTCCAGAGCCTAAGGGACCCTGAAAGCAAGCAACATTAGAGAAGGAAGAGGCAGTTTTCAATATCAAAGAGCCCAAGGAAAGAAACCAAGGAGGATGATAAAATAAAATGCTGTATTTTTCCACTTACATTCCAAAGAGGATTGGTGATCTGGCATGTAGTCTCAGACACACAGGCTATCATCAATTTCCCTAAAGGATAGAGTTCTACTAAACAGTTCTTGCTTTATGATTAGATAAAGAAGGAAAAGAAATAGAAAATGTGAGAAAATAATAACATTTACATGATTAATCAATGCCATATCTTAATGGTATAAGAGAGTGCCATTTCCCATACAAATTAATCAAGTAATAACTTTGCCCCTGAAATTTTTGTTTAAGGATTTTAAATATAAATGAAACAAGTGAAAATACAGGTGGGAAGTTACTAAGCTATTCCCCTTCTAAATCAATATGCTTATGTAATTCACTTTGAAAAAAACGAGAAATTAATTGGGCCCTGTTGTTTTCTGTAATTGAAATTAACACTATAGACTAGTTCAACAATTGAGTAAGATGTTTGATGACAGTAAGTTATAAGGAAACTTTAACACATTATGCTGACAGTATTATACTCTCTCACTTTTCCTGATACCAAAGAAACTGGAGAATATAGCAAACAATGCGACTTATCTACAGTACTCAAATCCCATCTGAGAAGATTTTGTTCTTCTGTGGCATTCTGTGTTTAAAGACTGGCTTATCTGAAACATTTTCAGTTTAAGATTTCTGTCTATCCTGACATCATTCTAGGTAATTTACTATTTTGCTAGTTTTGTACAAAGAGAGATTTTTTTTCTCCTCTGGTGTAATTTCAAAAATATTAGTTTCATTATAGGGAGAAAACTGCATCTCCCATAGAAGAGCTAAGAAATGTAATTTTTTGCAATTTAAATTTTTTGAAGGTTTCTTACCTGTATGTAATGCGTTCTGATTACCCTTGCTCCTTAATGTCTCTCATCTTGTTATCCCTGCTATCCTCCACACCTTTGTACAGATCATTTTAAAATGCTCCTACCATCTTGTTTTATGACCCTTGGAACTTACCCAGGCATTTTCAAGTAACCAGAGACATGGACTATACAATGGTGTCTGGTAGGATGACTGCCAATGGGAATACTTGCAAAGATAATTGTTCCTTGTTCCCTGGAGAGGTAAACCCCATTCCCCGCCCCAACTTCCTTGTCTGATTTTCATTGGGTGTTGGCAGGTCAGTCTTATGCAGACGTGATGCAGGTACCCATAGCTGCTGCGAGTACATGAACACAATGGACAAGCCATTCCCTGCAAACAGCCATCTTTTTCTCTGTACTCCAGGCCTGATTGCTTTCAGGTGATGGTTCCTGAGCCATAGAGCGACTTGGTATAAATGTCGTATTTGGGGCTAAGCACTCAGCTTTTTTAAATTCCAGTAAACAGAGCAGGCAAGATCCTGCTTGGCATTCACCATCAGTCATCGTAAAGAGAAGATTTTATTTTGTTTTGTTTTAAGATTAAGCCTGGGAGTAGCAACAGTCTACAGGTCATAAGTTTAAATATTTAGAAGACAGTTCAATGCTATATCAATTTAGAGAGGCAACAGCAGTAATTTCTTCCCTAGCACTTTGACTTCCCCACCTCCATTTTTTGTGTGTTAGGCATGTTTATACTGACCAACATGAATTTTCTAAGATGAAAAAGGCCTCAAATTCAACCATCCATTCACTACTCAGAAAGGGTAAGTCTCCCCATGCTGAATTAACAAAGCCTGGCATATTAAGTTGAGGCAGGACCAATTCATTGTCCCCTGCATATAAACAATCATTCTGGGAATTTGACCGTAGTTTTCTCTAAACTGCTTTCTGCTGTGTGTTTGGCGAAGTATTTTTACCATTCATGGAGACCTTTTTGGGATGTCTTGTTCCATCAAACCACATTAGACTGGAAAGAATCCACAAGATCTCATCTTCTGTGAAAATAAAAGCAGAATCTCTTTTCCAAAGTAGCATATCTTTAGACTCAAATTTTGAAATCAAGAATACATCATTTTGATGGATTAGTCGATGTGGAAAGGTATACTCATGGTGAGTGTTGCCACCACCTGGGTAGAATCTTGGGTTCTTAACAAGGAGAAAGAGAAAGCCCAGATTCATTTCCTAATATCAGCACAACATGACCAACTTCTTTAAGCTCCTGTTGTCTTGACTTTTTCACCAGATAAAATGTATCCTTGAATTCTGAACCAAAATAGACCTGTTGGACCTCAATTTTCCTTTGTCCTGGTAGTTTATCACAAAGTTCATTCGTTTGATTAAGGATTGAATAAAATAATTTCCATGTATTAGGAGAAATGTCAAAGTACTATTTCTCTTCATAAACAGTGTTCTTGAATAATGAGATAACAAAGTGCCCAGGTGTAAGGTCATTACTACTTAGCAGTGGATAGCTTCATGATCATTGCATTACATAATAGTTTAGATAGAAAATCTATTTTGCAGTTCAGGATATTAATGTGAATAAAATATTATTAACCTATCGTCTCTTAAAATATATTGTTGAGAATAATTGTTCAGCCAAACAAAATATAAGTGGTGCTAATATACCTTGATATTTTTAAGATCTTTGACTTGATCTGTAATTGTAGGATTATTAGTAAGGTTAATTTGCTCATAGATTGGTCTATCTCTAGTCATCTAATTGTTCCCGAGTAATTATTTAAATGTACCACGTGGTGCCTAATATTCTAAGATATCCTCCTCATTAACTGAAATAGTCCTTATATATCATCAGACCCTTAAAAAATCCAATGCAGAAATCAACTGCCCACTTTTGAAGCTTTTAACTCATATATCACAAAGTTATTTACATCAGTCTCATTCTTTCCCTTTAAAAACATTTTTATAATCAATCTCATACTTAAAACTTAATAGATATTCATGAAACATGGTTTTTCCTATAAGTTTCAATGCTACTATTGTGTTGAAACTACACACATATTCTCATAGGAGAAAGAACAGGAAGCACTCAGATATTAAGAAAGAGAAGGCAGTTGTAATTGGAGAGGGCAGAAGTCAATAAAAATACACAATGGATATTTAGTTTAATGTGGGGATTATTTTAAGTTCTGCTGCATTTCCAGTCAATGGAACAAGACTGTCTTTACATTCAGAAGATATTGGATTGTCTACAAATGTTATTTTAGGTCTCAAATACTTCTGTGATTTGATAAAGCAGTAAGGAGTTAAATATTTTTTTTCAGACTTGTTGAAATAGGAAGCGGCGGCGGGGCTGCGTCCCCAACACCCCGGCCGCTTGGCTAGCTTATGCCCGAAATAATAACACACAAACTGTATTCATTTAAAGAACTGCTTGGCCCATGAACTCTAGCCCTTACAGGCTAACTCTTGCACCTGGTCTAGCCCATTTCTAATGATGTGTGTAAGCACCCCAAGGTGCGCTTACCGGAAAGATTCTAGCCTAAGTCCATCGTGGGTTGCAGCTGCCTGGGAGAGCTGAGCATGGCCGTCTCTGCTCCAGCAGAGCTGTCGGGTCTCTCTGGGAGCAGAGCAGGGTCTGACCTCACTTCCTCTTCCGCCCAGAATTCTATTCTGTTTACTCCTCCCATCTATGTTCCAGCCATGAGGCCAAGCAGCTGGTTTATTATAACTTAACCAATGAAATCAACAGATTGATATATGACACTCCCACATCACAGACTGGAGTGATGGAGTAACTGGGTCGGAGTTAGAGAACCTTTAAAATGTTTCTCCATTTCTAAAATGATTGGGATACTCCCTATGAATTCTGTAGTCAATCCCTCTGCCAGCATTCTCATGCACATCATAAACAAATATACTAGAAACTGAAAGCACAGCTCTCATATTAAGGTCTTGATTCAACAAAATTTGATACAAAGCTACATATCAAATAGTCTTTGAAACCACCATATTTAATATTTAAACCATCTTAACAAGATATTTTTGATTTATTCATGCAATCATAAAGCGAATTTTCCAAGGAAGTTAAGTGAAGAAAGGTGAATATTGTATTGGTTTGTGTTTTTAAATAGTATTGATCTTTCCACGTGGAAGCTTTACACTTTGTTCTGCTTTATCAGAATACAATTTTTATCTCTAAAAGAGCCCACTGCTCATATCTCCAAGTAAGTTTTATGTTTTTCTATCAGTATAATACAGCAATGCTTTTTTAATCAAATGAACATCAGTGTGCCCCAGAAGTGCAGTTTAACTAATTGTAGACATGAATAAACAGAATCATAGAAACGTGGAAACTCAAGGAAAGTCTTCATGTTCCTCTAACGCTTTCTCATTGACAGAAACAAATCACTTTTAAAAAGATTATTATTATTATTATTATTATTATTATTACTACTATTACTATTACATCCTGACTGCAGTTTTCCCTCTCTCCTCTCTCCCAGCACCTCCCCATATTCACTCCTCCTTTGTTTCTTTTGGCAAAGGTCAGGACTCCCATGGATATCAACCAAACATGGTATAACAAGTTGCAGCGCGACTATGCACCTCCACTTGTGTTAAAACTGGATTAGATCCCCCAGTATGAAGAATGAGGACCCGTGTAGGCTCCCTGGTTACCAGTTCAGTCTCTGTGAGTACCTATGACCCCAGGTTAGTTGATTCTGTGGGATTTCTTGTGGTGTCCTTGACCCCTCTGGCTTCTAGAGTATTCCCTGTCTTCCAAAGGATCCCCAGAGCTCAGAATAATCAAGACTCTCTAATGACTGTTAGGCTAGGCACCAATCTATGAGTATAGCAGAATATTATTAAGCATCATTACATTGACTTTTTTTTTT
>NW_026067890.1:9705840-9733935 GCF_014885135.2 Alexandromys fortis
TTTTTTTTTTTTTTTTTTTTTTTTTTTTTTTTTTTTTTTTTTTGCTAGTCATGTTTGTTTCTAATCATAGGTCTCTGGGCTACCCAGCCTCTGGGTCCTGCCTGTGTCAGGGGTGGGGCTCCCTCTTGTGGCATGAGTTATGTCTGGGTCCTCAATTCAATTCCAATGATCCACTTGTCTGTTTTTATGTCAGTACCAGACTGTTTTTATTACTATATTTCTGTAGTTGAGCTTGAAATCAGGGAGGGTGATACCTCTGGAAATTCTTATATTGGACAGAATTGTTTCAGCTTTTCTGGGATTTTTTTTTCAAATGAGGTTGAGTGTTGTTTTAGTGGGAAATGTTCTGAATCTGTAGATTGCTTTTGGTAAGACTGCAATTTTTATTATGCTAATCCTACTGATTCATGAGCATGGGACATCTTTCCATCTTCTGATATCTTCTCCAATTTCTTTGCTCAAATACTTGAAGTTCTTGTGATAGAAGAAAATCGTTCACTTGCTTGGTTCGTTACTTTAAGATGTTTTATATTATCTGCGGCTCTGGAGAAGGATGTTATTTCCCTGATTTCTTTCTCTGCCTGATTACAGTAACAAAACAGCTTTTAAAATTTTTTGTGAACAAATAAATTTCCTTGAAGTGACATCAAAGACTTTGAGCATACTAAAATAAATAGCGTTTAGAACAACGTCTGCTTCATTGGTCACCCAACAGCTCACTGAGTGCAGCGTTTCCCCAAGCTGAGGGCATGTTAAAATTTTTATTCCTCAATTGATCCACTTAAGCAACAGTATGAGCATTTTAACTGATAAATTCGTAAAATGTCTAGACAAGACAAACATACTGCAATTTTTATCAACTCAGTTGTCTTCCAGATGCTTAGCCACTCAGGGATGATGCTATATTTTTAATGATTCTTTGCAGCATCTAAAGAATGAAACATATCTAGAAGAGATTAAAATGTGTTTACATTTGCTGAGTTCCAGGTGTATACTTTAAAGGAATATAAAATGACTAACTCTTCAGGCCTCTGGATGAGAAATGACAAAATATAAAAGTTTATCACCTATTGTCAAATATTTATAAACCAAACAGCACTTTAAATGCTCTAAACCCTTTATGTATAAATGCTCATATAAATTTACAGAAAATAATTCAGTCCATGACTCTAAAAAAATGACTCTGATAAATTTTTGATGGAATTGTGTTTCCTGTTTTGTGTACATGATTGAAAACAAAAAAAAACAAATATGGTTTTAAAATTAAACTAGAGTTTAAATGCTAAACTTTAAAGTTCAATGTCTATGAGTACTGAAAATGCTCTGAAAAGGCAGTTAAATCTTTCTTTTTTTTCGTTAATAGTCTAAATATTGACATTCTCCACAGTCCTCCAAGTCTGCAGTCTTCCCGACATCTTTTATTTTTAAATTTCTGAACTTGACCTTACTGCCCTGTGCTCTGAAAGGAAAATTTTTCTCAGCATCACCACCAATGAGCAGATTTATTAAGAACAGTCCATTAGCTTTGGGTCTTTCTCTGAGCCAGGGGTTGTCAAAGATGGAGACTCAGGCATAGCAGGGTTTGGATGTCATGAAAGTCAAGGATGGCATGTTCGTAGATCCATGTGGACCATGACAGCTCTTGGCTTGTTTCATCAGAAGAGACGTTTTTTTAGGCCTCGTAGTTAATAGTGATTGTAAGTTTGATAGAATCATCAAGTAAATAACCCATGGAGTATCTAAAAGGTATTTTATAAACTGGGTTATTTGTGGTGAGAGTCCACTCTGACTGCAAAATTGTATAAAAATTGGAAAAGTAAGTTTAGCAACAACATTTATAATACTTCATGACTGTCAACAAATGTGACCAGCTGACTTAAGCCCCTGTTGCCATGCTTTCCCCTGCCATGATAAAATTAAATCCCTCAAACCATGAGCCAGAACATACACACACACAAACACACACTTAAGCTTCTTTTTGTCAAGTATTTGGTCAAGGCAAAAATAAGAAATAATAAGTGAAAATAATGATAAATAATATAGTAAGAATAAAGTAATCAATAATAAAGCAATAAGTAAAGAAAAATAGGGATAATGAAAAAGCAATATGGGACCCATGGAGAAACTATAACTACTGTAGACGTGGTAAGGACTGGGCTATAGTCACACAGGTGAGACAATTCATGTCAAAGACACGGATATGGAAATGGACAATCCACAGACTCTATAGAAGGAAGCCAAAGTATTATGACCTCTACCCAGGAGGAAATTGTTACAACTGAGAAGAAGCATACATACCACATGGTAGATGTAAAACAATGATACTTCTGATCTGGGGTCGTTCTTAAAGGTCGCCGCATTTAGAAAGATTTCAGCATTGAAGCAATTGTTTTAGAACATCAGCTTAACTTTGAGCTGAGCTCTGAAGGTGGCTTGTCGAAGTTGTTTTACTCTCTTGAGAACAACGTGATTGTTTGTTTTTAGTAAAGTTCCAATATCTGTCTTCTAACCAATTTTTTGGGGGGAAGAAGGGGTTGGACTCTGAGGATTAATGCTTCTGTATTTTTAAAAGAAATTAAGTTTGGCCCGGTATCTCTTGAGTTAATATGCATCTAGGGACTATTTCAAAAGCCTGTACAATGTTTATCAAGGCCACAAGGTGATTTCTGAAACTACCTATGAATATTCTTCAGCAAAAACAAAATTTCTCGGGAGATATTTTCATTTCAGATCACTTTAGAAAAGAATTCTTGAAAAAATTGTGAATACCATTGTTTTACTACCAGGGAAGGTGTTCTGTAGTGTTTTGGGTGTCCTTTATGAGTTGATTGAAAAGATAAAATGTGAAAAACTGCACATCATTAAACAGTACATGTGTCCATGATATTTTAAAATGATTCAAAGATGACCAAACGTTCTTCACTTCTCCAAACTATATTATTTTTCTAGATGTCACATAATATTTTTAGTCAATTTATTTTAAAATAACTGTGAGAAAATTCACAAAATCTAGCTTGGTGGACGTGCAAAATAATAAATGTGAAATTGTATTTTAAGCAGATATTTTTATAAATACCTTAAAACTTATGCACTGACCAAGAAAAGAAAATGCCCTTTTCCACATCTGTATTCAAGACAAGGGGAATGACAAAATATAAACAGCAAGACAATGGATGACAGATAAAACTTTCCTGTAATGACTCTCTGTTATAACAAGCTATGTGAGAAAGTCATTAAAGGAAACCAAGCATATTCTGTAATTGCTTCCATTGAAAAGTCAATTGAAAACAGAAGTGTATAATACAGATTCATTTTATATTGCGTTAATTTCCTATTTTTAGGAAACCAACAACACTTCAAAATCATTTATTACATCTCACATTTAAAGAAATCACTATAAAATAATATTGTATATAATGTGATAAAATCACATACAATTTCAGGTGGAAGTCTGATGCTTTCTTTAGTCAATCTTCTCTTCATGAATTTTCTCTGCTTTAGACTGGCAGCAAATTCTTCTCTCATATTACACTGGGACCTACAAATCTTTCATTTCCCTTTGACTTAAAATAACAGTAATTATATCCAGGTGAATGCATATCTTAACAGGTGGATAATTTGTATGACTTGATGATAGAAGTCAATATGGATAATAATTTATTAATATGTGTGTACTATTCTCATTATCTTCTCTGCTGCCTAAGAACTAGTGAAGCTTGCACCCTTAGACCCTTATCGATCACACAAAAAAAAGGAAAGATGTACACAAACAATTTTCCAAAATGATAGTTTGAAGCTTAAAAATTTCTTTGTAGCTATTCAACTAAAACAAAGCAGAGTACAATAATTGGTTAAATGCTGAAGGTTGAACATGAGTAACTAATAAACCTATCAAAAGACTGCAAGCTTGCATGTTGTCTGAGTCAACACTCAAGTCCATTTGTCTAATCAAAAGTATCACATCCTTCCAGCGGGCGGGAAGCCAAAGTTCATAGTGGATGAGTAAGTTATGCAAGTCCCGTCGGTGAGTGAAAGCTGGGAGTCAAGTGTAAAAGGTTCAGTGCTGCACGTATAGTCAAACCCTAACCCTAGTCCACTCCAAATAAACAACTAAGGGACAAAGTATTGAGGACCAAAAAAAATGCATTTATCTTTCTTAATAACTAGAAAATGCAGCTGGTCAGTGGTGACACATGTCTTTACTGCCAGCACGTGGGAAGCAGAGGCAGGAGGATCTCTGTGAGTTCAAGGCCAGCCTGGTCTACAAAGCAAGTTCAAGACAGCTAGTGCTGTTACACAGAAAAACCCTATCTCAAAAAAACAAAAACAAGCAAACAAATAAATCAGAAAATGGGAGAACTATAATTAAACTGATTGTGATCTCGAGAAAGATGAAAACAGTTTGTTCTCCGGGCCTGTGTCTAACAGAACTGTAATTTTGTGTGCTAAAATTTCTTCCTATTACTTCTTAAGCTCACACTCCCCACCACCAGCACAGGAGTGACTGCCCTCACCCTAGCACCAATAACGATACTAAGAGAGCAAGGAAGGCTTTAGAAGCATTAACAAAACAGATTTCAATCATAGAAAAGATCCACCGACCCACCAGAAATGATCCCATAATGAGTTGTTGACTGGGCAACCGTGAGCATGCATCGGGACACAGCAGAGCACAGGCAATGGAGGCATTCTCCATACACTCTTAGCTGCAAGGCTCTGTTTGTGCAGGAGGATGATAGTGAAACCCATAGTCCAAGACATTCATTGCAACTACTACTGTGAAGAAGACAGCCCTTATTACCCCTTCTCCCTTCATCAATTTCAAAAGGGATCCTTTCGCTAACTGCAGCAGATTTATCAGTTGTTTCTTTCCAGTCCAAAATTTAAAAACCAGTTTTCGCTTCCCCTATAAGCAATCATTTCTCCCCAGAAGCACATGATGTTTCCCTGCTTTTTCTTAGTATCTTAATCTCATCCTGTGTGTTGCTGTGACTTCGTCTCTGAAACACTAAGCTTTCTAAGCCCCGAGATCAAGAGGAACACTGCAATGAGGATCAAGAGAAACTATAAAATATAGCTTTTGTCTCTGAACTGGAAGCATCCTGCTCCTCACTGGGCCATTTTTCTTCAGTTTGCTGACATTTAACAAAACCACAAGTTTCGTTTGGGTTCATTCTCAGAATACGGTCTCTAAGCTGTTCCAAATGTTACCATGGGAATCGATGTGTAGGTCTTTTGGTGAATATATTTCTTTAGCAATTATGTCACCACATATATCTCAAAAAAATAGTAGTTTAAGAGAGAGGACGACTGCTAACTATGCAGTAATGGTCCCTGGGAATCAAAGGTATTAGATAAGCTCTCAACAAGAACATCATGTGGGAAAGTTTGAGGCAACACCACAAACACCTCCTCTTAATTCTAACAATTTAACATTGTTGCAGAACACATTCCCAGTGCAAATCTATGAGACTAAAACTGCATTCTTTTGCATACAACTTTGTGTTTTCTTGGTATTTACTGAGGGTTTGCAGAAGTGCCAGCAAGGCTACTATTCCCAGGGATCTACCGGCAGTGGGGCTGAGTCTGCAGTAGTTAGTAGGCAGAGACGAGAGAACTTTATCCTGTTTGTCCGTGTCACTTCAAACTGTCATTTGTTTTTGTCCAGGCCATATTTCTTTCGAAAATATTATCAACCTTGGCAATTTGCTTTCATCTTCATGTCATTCCTCTTTCAGAATGAGAAAGATCTAAAACAGGCAGAAATAAGAGTTACAAAGGGGTATAGAAATAGGAAAAGACACAAACAAAGCCAGCAGTCACTAACTTACCTGAAAACAGCTTAGAATCCATAATGCATATCAAGGCCATCATCATGGAGAGTAGAGAGGAAACCACACATGTGCTTGCTTCAGACAAATGCTTGTGAGTTTGATTTAATTCAGAAAAAGGCCTTATTTAAAATCACTGACCTAGATTGTGTCTTGGTAAATAAATGTAATTCTTGTTTCGCATTGACCTTTTTTCAAGTTAAGCTTGGGCTCATCCCTGATGATGCCTAGCACGTGTTGGTGCTCAGTTCATTCTTCGTACAACCTCCCTTCCCTGTGAAATACTTTTAAGATTCTCTTCGCAATATGGTTTTTCTGTCACTTTTCTTTAGTTTTTTTTTTTTCTTAAGAAACCCACAAAGCAATGGTGTCTTAAACTGAAAAAATAATTTGTGGCTGAACAGCAAACACCTTTTCTTATTTCTTACTCTCATGGTATATTTAGAGTTAGGGATTTGCTTGGTGGTAGTGGCGTAAGCCTTTGATCCTAGTGATGAAGGACACTTTTAAGAAATCTCATAGTAGCTCAGAATTTATTTAGGGGTAGACTCAAAAATCAGAATCCTCTTCTGGAACAGAGAACAGCAACTGAATCCCACAGCCAGAAAAAAAGGCTGGACACAGGCTTTTCATGGGCATAAATAGTATAAAAGGCCATTTCCCAGTGGGCAGTTAACTGAAACGTATTGACTGTAGGGTTTCCTACAGCATTCTAGCACTCAGGAGACAGAGGCAGGTGGATCTCTATGAATTTGAGGACAGCCTAGTCAACAGAGTGAGTTCCAGAACAGTCAGGGCTACACAGAGATACCCTGTCTCCAAAATACAACCCAAATTCTGCCTCTTCCCCAAAAAGTACTAGGAATTTTAAAAAAGAGTTAGAAAACAAGTACTTATTAAAGAACATGAAATAATAAACAGAACTTCTATAAACATTATTTTTCTTATATTTTCTTCCCACACTCCTCTTACTCTATTAATGTTCTATGTCATTTGGTTAGAACATTTCTCAGGTTAAAATTATATATATATATATATTTTCCTACTATTCTTTAAGCTCTATGATTATGTTTGAAACACTTGCCTTCCTGAAACTTTGAAGTGAACATTGTGATGTGCCTTCCAGCCCTGTCTTCAGTGAAGAACCTAACACCTGATTCACCACTGAGAACCACCTCGGCCTCCACTGGGCCTTTAGATCTTACTTGTATAATCAGTGAATGATTGTGCAAGGCAAAAATTGGCTTCTCAGCAGAACTGGGATGACTCCAGTTACCTCAAGGATCCTGACAGTCTAGTCCAAACTTGTGACACAAATGGACTTCTCCACCCAATGTGTTTCATCTGTTCCTTTCAAGGGTGTTGTGGAACCCAAGGACACAAGTGTGGTCTAAAACATTTTCAGGCACTACAAATTACAAATTATTGGAAAGAAGTTTTTCACAATCAAGCTATATGTGTGTGTGCGTGTGTGTATGTATTATGTATGTATGTATATATTCTACAATGGTTAGATACAATAGCCCATTTAAAAGAGTCAGCATTGTTAAAAAAAAAAAATAACTGAACAGGCAATCCGTAAATCTGTCCCTGCCAATCCTTCCCAACACTACTCAATTTATTCTGTGCTTAGCTTAGTAATAGCACCATGATTCCTTTTGTTTATTTCTGCAAGGCTTTGCATTTAGTTTTAAGGGGGGGGGGAAGCACTCATTCCACTGTTTCAATTCATTAATTGCAGCACTCCTCATTTTTTTCAGAGACCATATTACCAGGAGTTGAGCTGACATAGTTTATAACAATGCTTAGCAGCATTACTGTCATGTTTCTATATTAGAAAACAGACGTCATGTTTTATTAGTCACACAGCTGCTAAAAGGTTCCAGCTGCCCAGTGAACCAGAGAGAACACCAGCAACGTTGCTCATCATTAAGTTTTAGGTTCAAGATTATAATATCTTCTGAGTATCAGTTATTAGATCATGGGAGTTAATATCATCAACACACTGGAACACAAGCAGTTTGTTGCTATCCAGTCTCATGAAAGGTAATATCGACAGAAAAATGCTACAACTGCCTTCCTGAAATAATAGTTAATACATGATAATAAACTAATTTTCAGTATAGCCTTTGAACCTTAGGAGACTCCAAACATATTGGTAATTCAAAATGTTATCTTTTAAAATTAATGCATAGAAACATTTTTATTTGAGATCTACCAAATAGGAACTGTATACATACATTTCCTTTGTACTTTCACAACTTGTAGATATTGACCTGTAATGATTTTCTGTTATGTTTATATAGAGATCTTAATAATCTGTGTGTAAAGTGCCCAAGATTTGATTATTATCAAATTCACTTTGAGCTATCTCCCTGAGCTGAGCATCCATTAGAAGCAGAGATTCAGTCATAAACAATATTTTAAAATTACATAGTACTTGATAAAGTGATACTTCTATTTCAGTACAAAGTTAGACTGTATCTAACAGTATTAATATTAACATCAACAGCTACATTATTCAAGTAAGAAACTACTCTGGATAGATCACCTTTCTTTCTCAACAGGAATCTCAAGTGAATGAATGCCCAACATTGATATTTTGCTACTTCATGGTCAGAGCTAACTCTTACAATCTCAGTTTCTCCATATGTATGCTGAATGAAATCCTAAAAGAAAGGTAAGGTACCTGAACATAGGGAACATAACAATATTAGGTGTCTCCTTCTCTTACCCATTTTTGTAGCAATTAGCTATGGAGAATCCAGAGGTGTTATTTGGAAACTTTGATAATAGGAAGCTATGTGCATAATACTTGGACTGCAGCAGAGATATATTTTGCATCGACTGACAATAAAATCTAAACATACATAGGAAAATATACTTGCTGAACAGCTACCTGGAGCTTTACATGTATTTATAATATTTTATTTTGTTCAAACATTGAAATCACTGCAACAAATATGCTATTTTAATTAACTCTATGAAGGTTAGAAATATATCAGAGTTGGAGGTTTGAAACTATTTCCATAATTCTTGAAATGCTGAGGGAAGTCAACATATTGCATAGATCTTTGAAAAATATTTCTTTTCTTTCCAATAGCTGTAGATTCACCCTCTGACACTATGTATGTTATTAGCATTTGCATTTTTGTGTGTTTCTTGGATATCCAAGATTTAACAAGAGACAAGAATCCAAAAACATTATGCAGGTTTGAAAAAGGGCTTAAAAGAATGAGGGCTTTACAATTAAAAGACTATTCCTAGTTCAGTTCTTAAAATCCACACTGATCCCTGGTGGTCTAGTCAGAAGGAGTTTTTATGAAAGTGGATTGCAGATTATTTTAATCTTAAATTTTCCTGGTAGAAGACTGGGGATGTGGTTTTTGATAGGCAAATTATGGACACACACACCCAAAAAATCTCAGTAAATTTAAATTAAGTATTCCAAAAGGTAGTTGGATGTTCATACTACAAGCATAAGTATATGGCTTGCTCTGAAATATACAGATTTTTGCCTAGAAAAGCAGTACAGGAATTGTCAAGTTTTATTTGCCTTTAAAGTTGTGATCTGTATATGTTTGGTCTTTTGTTTGCTTTTTTGTGTGTGTTTATCTGTTTAGGGAAATTGTGAACATATGTCATAAATGGTAAAAACTTTATCTATCTTAGGTACCCCAGATGAAGGAATATTTAGGAGCCAGGAGCATGTAGGACCCTAACAACCTGAGTAACCTGAACTTCTGTTAAAAAACTAAACTTGGCTCTAGGATCTGAGTGAACTGTGTTTTAAAACCTGTTGTGATGAGAACACTTAACCACAATCATCTGAGTGGTGCATCAAGGAACTGCCGACGCGGCTGTGGGAAAGAGTGATTCTGACCAGTTCATGGTGGTCATCACTCAGCTGCATTGAGATCATTCTTGAATATGGCTTGAGGAAGGTTGCTGCACCCAAATTTAAAGGATAAATGAAACATTTGTGAGCCTTTCTTTTTTAAAATTTACAGTAGGCAGTCCAAGATCCTCCCCCCTCCATCCAGGTCTAGAAAGGTGAGCATCCAAACCGGATAGGCTCTCACAAAGCAAGTACATGCAGTAGGGTCAAAACTCAGTGTCCTTGGCTTCTCAGCAGCCCTCATTGTCCACCATATTCAGTGAGTCCGGTTTTATCCCATGCATTTTCAGTCCTAGTCCAGCTGGCCTTGGTGATCACCTAATAGATCAGCCCCACCGTCTCAGTGGGTGGGTGCCCCCCTCGCGTTCTTGACTTCCTTGCTCATGTTCTCCCTCCTTCTGTTCCTCATTTGGTCAGGGAACCCTGACTGCTCTTTGGACTGAAGTGGGGCGTGGGGAGTGGGGGGAGGGGGAGGGAAAGGGAGGTGGGGAAGAGGTGGAAATTTTTAATTAAAAAAATTTAATAAAAAAAGTTAACATAAAAAATGTAAAACAGAAAAAAAATTACAGTAGGAAGAGTGGGCATGGAATTAGGAGATTACTTGTGTCTCAAATTCAACTTACATAGTGATGATTTAAACCCACGGCATGAGTTCCTTCCCTACTTGTGTGAGTTGGGCATGGGGAGGGGGGCTTTGTTTTTGTGTCTGTGAAATTAGAATAATAAAATATAAACCAAGTTTTTACATAATCTGACTAGACAAAAGAAATACTTCAAAATCTGGAAGTAGGTTTTATAACATGATTTCTTAGAGCATTAAAAATGGGCCAGGCAGTGTTTAAAAGAAAAAAGAAAAGAAAAAAAAGAGGAAAAAAAATCAAAACTATCACATGATATGAGTAAGAAAATTGATTACAAAATTTTATAGGCTTTTGGGCATGATCCTCATAGATTGCAAAGTAGAAATAAGTGGAATGAATTTACAGATGTAAATTGTCTAAAACTTATTTGCTTTTAAATTCTTTGAAGTTTCAGACTTCTAAAATAAACAACTATACAATGTTTCAATTTGTGAAGCAGTACATAAAATTTCCTTTGTAAATTAAAATTTTTAATTCTTGTCAAAAATGTGCTAGCAGTATTTTTATTTGTACAGTCATAATTTCTTAAAATGATTTTATTTTAATATCCATCAATATGGATTAATAACATCAGCAAAATTTAAGGAATCATGAGAAATTGTGAACATACTACTGTTGCATTTGTTGAGAATTCCATATGTTTTGAAAAGAGTAATTTGATGTTTGGGTGCCAAGAAGCAGATTTTTCTCATAATCCTATACTGGCAAAGGAAAGGCCTGGTAATTCTGGTACAGAGTACTAACAATACATCCTTTGATGGTAGAGTGAAAAACTTGAACTTTTAAAGAATTTTAAAACTAAATTAAAAGGCCAGGCATGGTGTCATGCATTTCTAGTCTCTGCACTATACAGCATGATGGGACATAGAGGCTTGGAAAAGTGCCAGAGGCGAGGGTCCTTGATCTGCAGTACACAGCACAGCAGACACAAAACAGACCCCGCCTCCACAAGGTGAAAGGTTAGATCCAACTCTTGAATGTCATCCTCTGACTTCAGAGGTTTGTCGCATCAAGCCCCAATAATAAATAGAAAATAAAGAAAAAAATATGAAAAGGAAAAATTTAACATTTCTTGATTCTTTATTTGTGCCTTACAATCCTTAAGTCTTCAAAGACAAATGTTAAAACCATATTATTTCATGGAAATATATGTTTGGTTAACCTGGGCTTGGAGAGAAAAGAATATCAAAGGATCTGGTTCTGAACTGCAGACAATGACTATGTAGGAGTAAAAAAAATATAGAATAACAGAGGTCAATTGATCCACAATGTATGGGGAAGTGCACCTTTCTCATTTTGCAAAAGACAGCTAGGAGATAAAACCTGAGGGGAAATGCAGGTAGAGACAGACCTGCAGCATCCTCTTCTATGTTTCAATGTGTATTTGGCATCTTAAAGGTTTTGAGGAGGTGCTTCTCTGACTCAGGGTAATGTTTAGAGGAAATCTGTGCTACTTACTTCTGTTAATGCAGCACAAGATAGAGTCACCTGGGAAAAAAGTAAGTTCAGTGAAGAAAATGCACCCACAGGTGTGCACACAGGCCCGTCTGATGAAAGCAATTCCTCTCCTAACATCCCTCCTCCCAAGTATCTTTAGGCTGTGTCACATTTACCAAGACTAACCAGCCAAACTGCACCCTTGTAAACTTGGCGCACGATCATATCACTTTAAGCCATAACCTTTTCATTTCTTATCCCTGGGGTCACATGTTACATGTTAATATCACAATATAAAGTATAATGTTTACTAACGTTAAAAGACCCATACCACTGACCATATTGAATACCCAAACTTACATGTACCTTCCAACACACACACATACAAACATATACACACATACACATTTAAACATACACAGTTTAAAATAATAATAACAAATCTTTTAAAAGAATAAGTCAACAAAGCACTAGTGAGTGTGGCTAAGCATATTTAAAAGAAAGAAAATTATTCTAAAACTCTAAAGAATACAGAATCAGTATCCCATTTCAGTGATTTAATAATAGAAATCTTTTTCTGCATAAAATTTTGCTAAGTTTCAAGAAACTACAGGATGTAAATATATGAAATAAACCAGAGGAGAATTAGAGTAATAATTTTTGTTGGTAAGCCTAAATAAGACCTTCTCCAAGGGGAAAAACACTGTAAAGCTGCATGGCTTGGTTTTTTTCTTTAGCAACAGAACAAATTAACATTAACAATTAAAATAAAAATAAAGTATTATCATGGGGCTAAGAGAGATGGCCCAGTAGTTAAGAGCATGTAATACTCTTACAGATGACCTAGGTTGGTTCTTACACTCATGTGAAACAGTTCACAGCTTTTTTAAACTCTAGCTTCGGAGTATCTGTCTTAGTTAGTTTCTATTACGGTGAAGAGATATTAAGGTCATAGCAACTCTTATAAAGGAAAAACATTTAATTGAATGGCTTACAGTTTCTGAGGTTCAGCTATTACCATCATGGTGGAACATGGTGGCTTACAGGCAGACATAGTGTTAGAGCTGAGAGTTCTACATCTTGATCAGCAGGCAACAGGAAATGAACTGAGATACTGGGCATTGCTTGAATATATAAGAGACATCAAACCCTGTCTCCACATTGACACACTTCCTCTAATAAGGCCATATCTACTCCAATAAAAGCACAAGAGTCTCTTGGAAGGACTCTTTTCTTTCAAACCATCACAGTATCCAATACCCTCTTCTGACCTCTGCAGGAACCCATAAGTGCATGCACATACTAAAACACACACACACTCTCTAAAAGCACAAATAAAACTTTAAAAAATTAACTTTACTTTATAATTTCAAACTGCAAGTCCATACCAGTCATTAGCCCAAAATATAATAAAAAAATCCCATTTTATCTTAATTATAATGACCTCATGTGCTTATAAGAAATTTAAATAAAATGTCTCTGAAGACAGGCTTAGTGGTATAAACCTGTAATCCTAGGGCTTGGTAAGCTTTGAATTCTGCAGGATGATACATTTTAAAACCACTCAATGCTACATAGGGAGAACATGAAACATGTACACACACTTACAAAAACATACTCTAATAAGTATAGTCCTGGGTCCAGCCTTTGTTTGGTGCTTGGGAATAGAGAACACGACCCCTGACTTTCAGATGTCATATGTCATGTATTCTCAGACACTTAGCAGGACAGGAAAGAAAACCAACAACTATGCCAAGAGACTTTTTGCTTGACCTTTAATTTTAATAAGAGATGCTTTACCATTAGAGATCGATTAATGCAATATGTATTAATAGACTGAGAGAAATAAACATGGTTACATTAATAAAGGAAGAGCAAAAGCACTTCAAAGTTTCCATCCATTTATGGCAAAACTTACTTTGTAAACAATAGAGTTTTAAGTCCTATCATGTAATTGTATGTTGCATGTATATTTCTTTGGTTATATATTTGAAGCATTTCACAATTAAAATGTTTAAGGATATTCTGTGATTATAACTCAGTTATACTAGATAATAACTGATAGACATGGCTCATTTTATCAGTCATAACTATAAATATTGACAAAAATAATCAAAAGAATTAGTCTATGTGTGCAAATTTTAGGATTTAAACAATGATCTCTACAAAATCATAGACTATTCATTGTTAGTTCTATATGCTCACAGGATGTCACAAACAATGCATATAGATCTTAATCCTTGCAGGTTTCCTTTTTTCTTGTTGATATTTAAATGACAAACTTATAGATGTAAAGCCAGACTTCATAAAAATTCATTTTAAAAGTACACAGTCTCGCCGGGCGGTGGTGGCGCACGCCTTTAATCCTAGCACTTGGGAGGCAGAGGCAGGCAAATCTCTGTGAGTTCGAGACCAGCCTGGTCTACAAGAGCTAGTTCCAGGACAGGCTCCAAAACCACAGAGAAACCCTGTCTCAAAAAACCAAAATAAATAAATAAATAAATAAATAAATAAATAAATAAATAAATAAATAAAAGTACACGGTCTCATGTTTGTAAGCATATTCTGAGAGATATCCAGCAATTTCCACCCTTAAATTTATTTCACCACCTCCATCAGAAACTCTACAAAATCATTTGTTTTCCATATTCAACCCCTGAATTATCTGGCAGAAACTAACACATATTCACCTATTGTGAATTTACCTCTTCAACATCCATCATAGAAAAGTACTTATTTTATATCTTGATCCCAAAGAGTGTAAGATGGATGAATGGATGCATGGATGGATGGATGGATGGATGGGTGGGTGGGTGGATAGATTAGACAGACAAGCAGGTAAGCAGACCAACACAGACACACAGACATTTGATAGATCATCAGTTTGTGCCCTTAGTGTCTCCCTTTTGTTAGCGTGCTTTCAAGGCTCATTGCATTGCAGCAAGTGTCACTACGTTATTCCTCTGTTGTCTAGACCATACTTAATTATACGGATTTGAGCACTTGGCTTATGCACTGGTCCACTGTTATGGATTTGGATGATTTCTGCTTTCGGCTTGTATAGATCATGTATGTTGATTTTAGTTCTTGCTTATCTGTGGAGCAGAAGTACCATGTCAAATGGTAACCAGGTTTCATCATTGGGGAGCTGCCAAATAGTTTCAATAAGTTAGCTGTCTCATTTTATAATCCCCCAAACAATGTATGGTGATTATAATGGCTCCACATGTTCAGCAACACTAAAATTTTGTTATTTTATACTTATAAAATATTCTTTTAGATTTACTTTTGTGTATATGAATGTTTTGCCTACATATATGCATGTGTACACATGTGCCTGGTGCCCGTAGAAGGGAGAAAACAATGCATGAGTTCACCAAGAACTGGAATTACAGATGACTGTGAGCACCACTATGTGTGTTTGGAATCAAATCTGGGTCCTCCACTAGAGCAGGGAATGCTCTTAACTGCTGAGCCATCTCTCCAGCCTCATGACTGTTAAGTTTATTTTGATTACAGTTAATATGACCTACTATCTCAATTTGCTCTTGACATCTTGATTTTTCTATTGATTAATGACAATCATTATCTTGTCATTTACTCACTTGACCTTTGTTGAATCTATTCAAGTCCTTTATCCATTTGTGTGTGTGTTTGTGTGTTTGGTGTGTGAGGGTTTTATGCATTCATGTACATGTTCATGTATGTGCTTGTGTGCATTTGCAGGTGAAAACATGTCTGTTTTCTGAAGTCAGTATTTTGGTGTGACTCTATTTAGTATGCACATAATATGCATGCTCATCTATGACTGCACATATTTGTGGGGTGTACACTCACATGTGTGCATGTATGTGGAAGCCAAAAGTTGATATCTGGAGACTTCCAAAATCACTTTAAACAGTATTCATTTAAAAAGAGTCTCTCATATGAACTCAGAGGTCATATATATATATGGTTAGATTAACTAGCTACCCTTTTCTGAAGATCCATTACAAATTTGAGGGGTTTAGTAAAGAAACCACGGAAATGATGGCCTCATGGTTAGGGAGAAGGTTTTTATTAAGCACCTGGGGGAGTCTGCCATGGCCACCTTTCAGAGCAGAGAGAAAAGGCAGGGAGAGGAGCAGACTGACAATTGTCAAGGCTAGGGAGAAGAGATGGCAATGAAGAGGGCAGGTTAGCTAGAGCAGCCTGGAACTAGGAAGGTGCTCCAGTCTGCAGGAATCTTGTTTAAGCTAATAGAGGACTAGATGCACTTCCTGGAGGTGTGGGGCTGTAGGAAATGATACAAAAGTAATAGCTTTCTCTTGGCAAAAAAATAAACCCACTTTAAAAGCTTTCTGAGAAATGTTGAGTGTTTATCAGGTCAGCACCCTGAGCTGAGCCCAGATACCATCTTGGGGGATAAGGACCTGGCATCTTATCTGTGCCTTCCAAACACTGCAACAGTGAGTGGGCTGATGAAGTCACTGGCACTTTCGTGGATTCTAAGGATCTGAACCTAGTCTTCATGCTTCTCCAACATGCCCTTTATACATGGAGCCATCTTTCCAGTTCTCTTTACCTTATCTTTGAAACAAAGTCTCTTACTGAACCTGTTGTTCATGATTCCACGGGACTAGCCTGTCAATAAATTCCAGGAATCCACTTGTTTCCAACCTCGAGGTACTGTGGTTACAGATACCCAGTGATATACCAGGTGTATATGTGAATGCTAAGGATGCTAATTCAACAGTCTATGCAAACACTTTACTAACTGAGCTATCTCCCCAATGCCTCTTTTCAGTCATTTTAATCGAATAATTTGGATTTTTAATGTCAAATTGTAAGAGCAATGAATATGTTCTGGATTCGATTCTTCTGTTAGATGTATGATTTGTAAATATTTTCTCACATTGTGTGGCTTCTCTTATCACTGCCGTGATGCTGACCTTGGCAAGAATTTGTTTTTAATTTGGATGGAATCCAATTTTACTTTATTTATTTTGTCACTTAAGGCTTGTGTTGTTCTCTCATAGATTATTGACTCACCTGAGGTCACTAATATTTATTCTTCTATAAACTGAAAGCATTTATCACTGGATTCTTACAACAGGTCTCTCATCCATTTTGAGGTTTTTTTTTTTTTTTTTTTTTTTGTACATACCATAGTATAAGCGGCCCAAATACATTATTTGCACATGGATATCCAGCTATCTCAGTGTCAATTGCTAAAGATTTCTTTAGATTTTAGTAAGAATGTGTAAAGGAAATCTGAACAGGCTCAGGAATCCTCATTCGCTCATCTCCCCTTCCTTTGTTTTCAAGCACTTTGCAGGCAGCTGGGACTTCACTCCTATGCAATTCTGAAGCAAATTGGTGCTCATCCACTTCCGCCAACCTGAAGAGTAGTTGGCAAATTGGATCGTTTGTGTATAAACCGCCCACTGAGCAGGTCTTTACTGGTTCCTAAGCTTAACAATTTTACAGATTTAAATGTAGTAAACAGCCACATTTACTCCGCCAGACTAAGAAATGTGTATTCATTCAACCCCTAAACCTATCTCACAGGTAAACAGGGGCAAAAGACGCAGCAGGGAGGAAGACACAAAAGGCAGTGTTTGGGCACTAAATAACCAGCATCCCTCCCGAGGGGCTGTATTTCAATTTCCTCTAAAATCATTTCTAGATTCATTTCCTTTCATACGGTTATTTATTCATCCAAATAAAATGTCTGCTATGTGCAAAGGAAGAATAACTTAAAACTTTATGTAAAGAATTTACTGATTTCATGAAACTCAAAATCATGACAAATTTTCGTATTTATCACATAACACCACTCGCAATACACTACACCAAGTAAATACGGTCATTGAAAAATAAAGTCATAATTTATGACAGATCGTAATATACATGTGGAATTTTGTTAAAACCAGGAACGATATTCCTATGGGAACAATGCTTATCTAAAATCTAAAGAACTAATAATTTTCACCAGCAAGAAATTATATTAAGCTTCCCACATAAAAATAACAAACAAACAAAAAATAAGAATCCATAAGCTCTTTACTTGGTGAACCATCAACGTTAAACATATAAGGAGGCCAGAAGCCATTGTTAAGGAAGCATGTTTCTGTTCTTTAAACAGGGGTGGCACTGAAGATGTCACATGCGTTAAGAATAAAAGCCTTATTTTCTAAATAGCAGAGTCAGATCTAGGGCTGCCTTTTTGTTGTTGTTGTTGTTGTTTTTGTCTTGTTTTGTTTTGTTTTGCCTGAATTCTAAGTCATTGCAAGATTAGGAGAGTGGCCGTGCAAACGGTCTACTGTCTAAATCTCGCCCCTTGCTATCGATCTTAATGCACTTCTATTGGCACTACCTGTATGTTTTCATGTTCTGTTTTAGCAATCTGCCTTTTACAATCAGTTTAGCCACTAAGTGGGACTGTGAAGTTGCCAAGAAACATTTGTCCTGATTACAAGTTGCAATGCTTAAAGCCTTCAGAATTCAATACCCTGGTATCTCTGGCACCAGGATAGGGATTTTGCCCTTTCCCAACTCTGACACAAGTCAGGAGAACTTCTCTATGTTTCTATAGACTATTCTACCTGACTTTACTTTTCGCATGAACTCCTCTCTTGTATTCTCATTAACTGTAAATTTTCAACGTCTCCCCAAATTTTCTCTTCATTTGTGTCTGGCTGCCCTTCCTTCTAATCAGGGAAGAAACTTCAAGTTAGTCTGAAGGGTCCCTAACAATCAAACATCCTACACAAAGGAGATGTTATCCTGTATATTGGAGTATTATACTGTCATCTCATGCATGGCTCCTAGTCAAGGATTTCTGTAGCATGGAAAACAGTCAGAATTGATTATGCATGGAAGAAAAAAAGAGTGCTCAAATGAATCAGGTGGTTTGATCTTTTCGCTCAGTGTGAATTGTTATTCACTTCCCATGAGTGGGCAAATAACTATTTACAAAGCTATTACAGGTCTCATTAATTGTCATTATCGCTTATGGCTATCACTGCAATTACCAAAGTGTGCACTTTACCTTGGTGTTCTCTCTTTAATTAGTCATATTGAGCGTTGGTAGCTGACCTCCTTGCATAATAGAGAAGGCAAAGGAAGTGTTCAGAAGGATGATTAAAAACAGGAGTTTTGTTTAAAGGAAAAATGGGAGACTGTGAGGATCAATCAGAGGCACCGACTACCAGCTGCACCTTCACCAGCACAGAAAGGAGAGAAGGCACACTGCAATATGGAACAAATAATGATGTTTTGATGGACTTTCCCAGGAAAGACAGAGATACCCTGTCTTTGGGAGCCTGGAAAACAGGAATTAAATTGCCAGCAAGACTTTTGCTATCCTGTTATTTAAGCATTTAACCCAATGCCCTGGAAAATCACAATTAATGAGAAATCTGCCCACGGTATCAATTAAGGTGGCTAGAACTCATTCTCAGATGGTACTAGCACACTGCAAGCTTAAAATTTGTTATTTAGACTGATTTAGTCTTGTGATTCATTTGAACATAAAGGTTGGCCCTTTTTTATATTAGCAATTTTAGCTCATAATATCATAATGTTGTTTAGACTGTTAACGTAAATTTTAACATTAGTCTTTTGAAAAAATAAAGTTAAAATAAGCTGCTTGAAATGATTTATAGTTATTTCGTTACAAACTTGCTATTTTTTATTCAGTCAATAAAAACAATTGTCAAACATCTACTGTTAGTCAAGTGTGACTCACCAGTATGAAAAGTGGAATAAAAGAGGTTGGAGTCTAAGGTTTGGGGAGGCACATTACAGTCTAGGCAGTCTGGGAATCGTCCTTTCGATTTGAGCATTGGTAGAGACAATCCACACAGAGAGAGCCAAGAGTGGACCTCTGAAACACAGCCTGCTACTACATAGAGAGGACAAAGAGGTGAATGGCCACCCAGCAAGACTCCCCACTCTCTAGGCCCTCCATACAGGGGCAAAATGAATAGGAACTACAGAGGTAAGCATAGCCAATAGAAAACAAGAGATGGAAGAGAGAATCTCAGGTGTTGAATATACTATAGAGGAAATACATTCATTGGTCAAAGTAAACATTAAATCCATTAAATTTTTAACACAAAACATCCAGGAAATCTGGGGCACCATGAAAAGACCAAACCTAAGAATAATAATGATAGAAAGAAGATAAGAACTCCACTAAAAGGCACAAAAATATATTCAACAAAATCATAGAAAAAAATCTTTCCCAACCTAAAGAAGGATATCCCTATGAAGGCACAAGAAGCTTACAAAATACCAAATAGACTGGATCAAAAAAAAATCCCCTCACCATATAATAATCAAAATGTGAAACATACAGAATTAAGAAAGAATATTAAGAGCTACAAAGGTCAAGCAATGTATGAAGTTAGACCTACCAGAATTACACGAGACATCTCAATGGAAACCATGAAAGAAAGAAAGTCCTTGGCAGATGGGGTACAGACACTAAGAGATCATGGATGAAAGTCCAGACTACTATACCAAGCAAAGATTTCAGTCACCATCATTAAAGAAAACAAGATACTCTGCGAAAAAAAAAAAAAACAGATTTAAACAATACCTATCCACAAATTCAGCCCTACAGAAAGTACGAGAAGGAAAACTCTAACCCCCAAAAGCTAACTGTACCCACAAAAAAAATAGACAACAGATAACTTCACACCAACAAAACTCTAAGAATGGAAATACACACTACCACTGAAAAATGAGAGGAATTAGCAATCACTGGTCATTAATATCTCTTAATATCAATGGACTTAATTCACATATAAAAAGACACAGGCTAAGAGAATGGATATGAAAGCAGAATACAGCCTTCTTCTGTATAAAAGAAACACACATCAACCTCAAAAACAGACATTACCTAAACATAAAGGGTTGGAAAAAGATTTTCCAATCAAATGGACCTAAGAAATAAGCAGGTGTAGCTATCTTAATATCTAACAAAAAAATCAATCAAAAGAAACAGAAAAGAACACTTTATACTCTTAACAGGAACAAACCATCAATATGAAACCTCAATCCTGAATATTTATGTCCCAAATACAAGAGCACCCACATATGTAAAAGAAATATTACTAAAGTGTAAATCACACATCAAACCTCACACACTAATAGTAAGAGTCTTCAACAGCTCACTCTCCTAAATGGACAGATAAACCAGACAGACACCTAATAGAGAAATAAGAGAATAAAGAAATATCATGACTCAAATGGACTAAACAGACATATATAGAAAATTCCACACAAACACAAAAGCATATACCTTCTTTACAGGGCCTCATGGAACCTTCTCTAAAACTGACCACATACACACTAACAAAGCAAACCTCTACAGATAAAAAAAATATTGGAGAAACCCCTGTATCTTATCAAATCAAGATGGTTTAAAATTAGAATTCTACAGCAACACTAATTTCAGAAAGCCCACAAACACATGGAAATTTAACAGTGTTCTGTTGAACCATCCCTGGGCCAAAAAATAAAAAAGAAAGAAATTAAAGACTTCCTAGAATTCAACTAAAATGAAGGCACAACAGATCCAAAGCTGTGGGACACTATGAAAATAGTGCTAAGAGGAAAGTTCATAGCACTAAGTGCCTACATAAAGAAAGTGGAGAAAGCTCACACTAGTGACTTACCAGCACACCTGGAAGCTCTAGAAAAAAAGAAGCAGACTTACCCAGGTGGAGTAGAAAACAGGAAATAATCAAATTGATGGTTGAAATCAATAAAATAGAAAAAAGAAAACAATACAAAGAATCAATGTAACAAAGCTGGTTCTTTTGGAAAATTAACAAGACAGACAAACCCTTATCCAAACTAATAAAAAGGCAGAGAGAGAACATCCCAAATTAACAAAATCAGAAATGGAAAAATGAAAGCATCTTCAACAAATGGTGCTGGCATAACTGGATGTCAACATGTACAAGAATGAAAATACATCCATATCTATCCTCATGCACAAAACACAAGTCCAAATGAAATAAAGACCTCAATATAATTCTGACAATGCTGAACCTGGTAGAAGAGAAAGTGGAAAGTAGCTTTCAATGCATGGGCACAGTAGGCCACTTCCTAAATAAAACACCAGTAGCACAGACACTGAGAGCAACACTAAATAAATGGGACCTCCTGAAACTGAGAATCTCCTGTAAAAAAATGGACACCGTCAATAAGACAAAAAAGCTGTCTACTAAGTGGGAAAAGATCTTCACCAAACCCACATCAGACAGAGAACTTATCTCCAAAATATATTAAAAAAAAAAAACCTCAAGAAATTAGACATAAAATTCCAAGTAACCCAATTTAAAAATGGGGTGCAAAGCTAAACAGAGAACTCTCAACAGAAGAATCTCAAATGGTCAAAAGACATTTAAGGAAATGTTCAACATCATTAGGCATCAGGGAAAGGCAAATCAAAACAACTCAGAGATACCTTCTTACAACAATCAAAATGGTTGAAATAAAAACCACCAAAACGAAGAGGATGCTAGAGAGGATGTAGAGTTAGGGTAACACTCCTCCATTGCATTTGGGAATGCAAACTTGTACAAACACTTTGGAAATCAGTATGGCAGTTTCTCAGAAAATTACAAATCAACCTACCTTAGGATTCAGCAATAGCACTTTTGGGAATATACCCAAAAGATGCTTAATCATACTACAAGGCCATTTGTTCAATTATGCTCATAGAAGCATTATTTGTAATAGCCAGAACCTGGAAATAACCTAGATGCCCCTTAACCAAAGAATGGATGAAGAAAATGTGGAACATTTACTCATTAGAGTACAACTAAGTGGTTAAAAAGCAATGACATCTTGAAATTTGCATGCAAATGGATGGTACTAGAAAAAGCCATCCTGAGTGAGGTAACCCAGATCCAGAAAAATGAATATGGTATGTACTCACTCACAAGTGGATACTAGCTGTAAAGCAAAGGATATTGAGCCTATAGTTCATGATCCTAGAGTAGCTAAGTAACAAGGTGAATCCCAAGAAAAACATATGTAGATCCATCTGGAAAGGGGAAATAGACAAGGGGCATAGGGAGGGTAGAAGAAGAAGACAAGGGAAAAAGCAAGGGGGGGCAGAACTTGAAGGAACAGGATAGTCGAGATGGAGGAAAGACAGAGATGAGAGCTAGGAAAGAGATATTTTGACTGAGGGAACCATTATGGGGATAGCAAGAAACCTGGCACTAGAGAAATTCCCAAAAATCCACAAGGATGATCCCAATTAAGACACCAAGCAATAGAGGAGAGTATGCCCCAGTTGGCCTTGCCCTGTAGTTAGACTGATGAATATATTTTTTAAATTATTTATTTATTTATTTATTTATTTATTTATTTATTTATTTATTATGTATACAATATTCTTTCTGCATGTATGCCTGAAGGCCAGAAGAGGGCACCAGGCCTCATTACAGATGGCTGTGAGCCACCATGTGGTTGTTGGTAATTGAACTCAGGACCTTTGGAAGAGCAGGCAATGCTCTTAACCGCTGAGCCATCTCTCCAGCCCAGACTGATGAATATCTTAAATATCACCATAGAGCCTTCATCTAGCAAATGATGGAAACAGAGGCAGAGATCAGCATCAGAGTACTGGACTGAGCTCTTAAAATCCAGTTGAAGAGTGGGAGGAGTGAGAATATGAGCAAAGAGGTCAAGACCATGATGGGTTCACCCACTGAAACAGTTTACTTGAGTAAATGGGAGCTCAGCAACTCCAGCAGCTGACTGGGAAGGAATAAGCATAGGACCAAACTAGTCCCTCTGAATGTGGGTGACAGTTGTATGGCTGGGGCAGACTGTGGGGCCCCTGGTAGTGGCATCAGGATTTATCCTTACTGCTTGTACTGGCTTTTGTGGAACCTATTCTCTTTGGAGGGATACCTTGCTCAGTATGGATATAGTAGGGAGGGCCTTGGTCCTTCCCCCAAAGCAATGTGCCTTACCATCTCTGAGGACTGGATGAGGGGTAGGTTACAGGGGAAGTTAGGTGAAGGGAATGAGAGGAGGGGAGGGAGTGGGAACTAGGGCTGGCATGTAAACTGAAAAAAAAAGATAGTTTGTTTTCTTTTTAAAACAAAAAAGAAAAATAGAATAGCAAAGGAGTAGCTAACTCTTCCAGTAGCAATTATAACAGGCTAGAAATAATAGAGCCAACAGGGAAGAGAGAAGTGTGAGGGAGCTGCTGCAGGAAGATATTCTGCAGGAAATCAATACTGAAAGGACGTGGGATTTCTTGGTTAGTGTTCCTGCGAGGAATTGATTCAGGAAAAAAGACATAAAATGAGAGATAAATTGACATATTCTTGGGTCAATAAAAATATTATTTGTTTTGAGAATTAATCAGTTTGTAAAATAGAAATATAAAAACTGTACAGAGCCTTAAAAGATAAACTAGAAGTACTGTCTAAAGACTTTTGAGATAATAATTTAAAAGTATATATGGTTCTTCACAATTTTTTTCAAGATTTTTTTTTAACCAGTCTCATTTAGCTTAGATGGTTCTGCACTTTCTGTATCTCCATGAATGATCTTTGCCTTCTTATATTTCTATCTCTACTCCGCAAATGACAGAATTATAAGCATATGCCACCATAGGCTTCAAGGAAGATACTCTGTAATGAAAAATAAAAAGTTTAATGATTTGACCAGTGACTATCAAGTATTTTCTCTCTCTCTCTCTCTCTCTCTCTCTCTCTCTCTCTCTCTCTCTCTCTCTCTCTCTCACTTCACACTAGGGATTGAATCCAGGGCCACATGTATGCTAGGCAATGAGTATAGCAATCACTCTTCTCAAGAAGATAAAGTAAAAGACTTAAGACAACTAAAGGACTAGTAAGTGATGTGATATCCAGGCTGAAACACAGTGACTAGTTTCTGAGGCAGAAATATGACTACATTATTGGCCTCACAGAAAGAAATGAATCTTGCTTTAAATGATGGGTACTTCCAATTGCTGAGGGATAGAAACTCTGGTTCCTATTTCTGTAGCTCTCCCCCTCTTCGGGGACTTCAATATATGGTGTATTTGTGCCTTCCTGACTATTAAGTTATAAGTGCAGTAGCACCTAGCTTTTTGGCACCTACTTGAATTCCTAAACACTGATCAAGAATGGCAATAAGCAAAAGGAAGGGGGGGCTGTTATAGATACTAGCAATTGTTGTTCTTCCCTGTGGAAACATTATTTACCCGGTAAGTCTTTGATTTCCTAAGATATGGAAGCAGGCAAGCAATACATACTTCTACATAGTATCATGAGACCATGAAAGGGATCCCAGCAGAAAAGGCTGGCAGATTTGTCAGGCAAGCTAAAGACTAAGCAGTTGTTAAGTCTAGATCTAGGGCAATAGGTTAGATCCTTTTGAATTTTACTGAGATTTGGGGTGGATTATAACACAGAACTAGGAAAATAAATGTTTCCCATGTTTTAGAGGAGATCAGGTTCAAGTTGAAAACAATATCTGAAGAAGACATTCATCTCCATAAAAATATTGTGCTTGTAAATTGACTTAGCAGCCTATAGATGAGGAGAAATAAAAATATATAGATATAGAACATTTGGACAATTTATTTATTCAAATAAATTAGAAAGTTAGAGAGTCATAGAGAGTGTCTGCAAGTTTACAAAGATGATAAAAAATATTCTTAGTTTTTATAGTTTTACTGAAAAAAATATTATGAAAGAAAAAGATGTTGCTTTTAGAAGCCAGATAGTATTAATTGATGTTGAAGTGAAAGTTACAGGGTGGGTGAAGTAACAAAAATACGAACATAAATAAAATCACATTGTTTTTACAGAGTACACTAACATATACATATTAACACAATGGCAGGTGAGTTTGCCCTAAGAAGCATGAAATTATACAGGTATATTTTTCTATTGCTATCCAGTGAGGTGTTTATGTGCCAGTCCTATTGAAACAAAGTTTGGGTTTGCAGTTAACTCAATGCCATTTGATTAGTGGGGCTGGAGGGAAATTTAGTTTTAATAGAAGTATAAATACTTTCAGACATATACCGTGCTGGTTAAATGTAATGGCATATCTAATAAAATATTCTGTCTATACAATTAGCAATGTAAATGGGATGATACCATTGAATGAAAGACACATCTTGTATTATCCTGAGCTAAAGGTCCTCACTCCTGCAATGAATTCTAAAGCTTAAGTAGACCACAGGGAGGATTATGGCAAAAAAAAATATTCACAAGAACCCTTCAAAATTTTGTCTACAAGTCTCCTCAAAACATGTATCTGCTTCAGCAAAAATACAACATTTAAATGATAATTAAAAATTCTTTCAGTTATAAATATTTCCCCCAAAACAGAATTAGGCTTTAGAACTTCTTTGTAATTAATACACTACATGATGATAATAGTAAAATTCCCACATGCAAAACCTAGTCACAGGGGCTGTTGGATGCCAAGGCGAGAAGTGTCTCATATTTGTTTCTTGGTGCGGCTGTGCATGAGCTCATCACACAGTGATGATCCTAATAACTGATATCTAACTGATTTTCACTCAGCTAGTTTCATAGTTTCATATTGCAATTTGACTTTTCATTAACATTGGACTGCTGGATGTAAATATCTTTGTTGATATTTTTTTCATGAGCCATGAAGTATTAATTTCTTATTCTCAGTTTTAGTTTTATTGTCTCATGCACCCGGCTATTTCTGCAGGTAGACTAGTGAGTCTGCATTTATTAAAAAACTATGTTTCCAAGGAGGAAAATCCGAGGACAAAACACACTGTGTGCCCATCCATCACTTCTTTTCCTGTGAGCTGGTCCTTCTCACAGAGCACTATTCCTTCTTATTGCTAAAATGATCCAAGGAGAAAGAAAACATTTCATTTTAGAGTTTATAATAACTGAGAAATGAAGACATGTATCCTTGAAGGCAGGAACCTAAACATTTAGAAAAGATATGATATTGATTTCATGATATGAAATTCTGCCATAGAAGGTAGCTTAGGGAGTGCTAGAAATATAATCTTTATCTTTTCAATTATAAATGATCCCATTGAGAAAAATAGAAAAATGTCCAAAGACTGCCTGATGAATGACATAGTATGCTTTGACAAGCCTATAACTTAAAATTCAAATACAAATGCAATGAAAACGCTTCAAGATCAATAAGCAAGCATCACATAAGAATAAATTCAACATCATGCATCAAAACTTCTAATAGGTGATGCTTTAAGATATTGCCCTGAACAGATAGGCCCTCTCCCCTACTTTGTAAAACTCAAAGAAATACTATAAACTACAAAGGCATGTTTTTAGAAGCCTGTCTCATCCAATGGATGGACATGACACGCATTTTGTTGGCCATCATGTTTCTAAGGAAAAGAAACTATGAGAAAGGAGGGTGTAAAAGAATGTCCAGACTTGGGTAAGTGAATTATATTCTCATGGTGAGAGGATAATTATACCTCACAATATAAGAAAAAGGTGTAAATGAGATCAATGAACTATGGTTAGAATCCTTTGAAGAGTTTGAAGAATATGAATGATGTCAAAGGCATGTGGGGAAACAAATGCCTCTGCTAATTTAAAAAGAAAAAAAAACCAGCTTCCTTGAGCTATTTGCCATTTATATGTTTATTTATCTTTTGCTTTACTAATTTGATATAGGCTTTGAGGGATTTTATATAAAAGCACTGTAAATTATAACAGCAATAATTGATATACAATAAGAACAAGATATATGGGGTTGAGGGGGAACCCTGACTAGTAGCAAGTGAACTGTTCTTAGGGAGACATTGTCCACTTTCCCAAAGGGCTCTTTCCCCTGACCATAGTTAACTAACTCATCTAGAATGGAAAGCAGATCAGCTTTGAGCCACTAGAATTTGAGAAAGAAGTCACATGGAACTGATGGCTGAAAGAGGAGCTCAGTCACCGTTAGCCCAGTAAGCATGCTTAGTGTAAGAGCCATAAGCCATTATTGCTGAGAGCCCCATGTCCAGCTTGGATTCCTGTCTGACTGAGACCTGATTAATGAATTCATTTTCTGATATTTTCATCCCTGCAGCGAGAATGTAGAATTAACATTAAAACAAGAATCCTCCAGATTCTAGTAGTTTGTGACAATAAAAGTAGGAAGGAGGAGGAAGAGAATGAAGAAATGGAAGAAGAGAAGAAGGAAAGAAGAAGAAGAAGAAGAAGAAGAAGAAGAAGAAGAAGAAGAAGAAGAAGAAGAAGAAGAAGAAGAAGAAGAAGAAGAAGAAGAAGAAGAAGAA
>NW_026067890.1:9733997-9851337 GCF_014885135.2 Alexandromys fortis
GTCTCCATGGTTAACTAGTGTCTAGCTGCATACTCTGACCTCCAGACAAACTTTACTTGTTAGAGCACAAACAAAATATCAGCATACCTGGCTTAATTTTTTTTTAAATAATTTCCCATGACTAGGCAGGGTACAGCTATTGATTATAAGACTACACACACACACACACACATACACACACACACAAAATAACTTCCTATGAATTAAAATTAGCCCTTCTAAAACTAGCATTCAATGAAACATTAATATCCAAATAAAAACCAAGACGAACAAAGAGGATGACTGTTTTATTTGTTTCTCACTGCATTGCAAAGCCAGTACTTCATAGAGGAAAAACATGGCAGCCAACGCAGCACGTGGTAAAATTACAACAGTGCTGTCCTTCTTCTGACACTGTGCGATACTTTCCTGTGCTCCCAGGCATTGCCAATGAGAAGACACATGAAGTCTTTTAGCCAAAATCCAGTGGTGGATGTGGGCAAGTTACAATATTATGGGAGATTTATAACACTGTTATCGTGAATTACGGAATTCTCATAATCACTGAGTAGGATCTCACCAAGTAACTCTGGCTGGCCTAGAACTTGTTAGTAGACCAGGCTGACCTCGAACTAACAAGAGATCTGCCTGCTGAGTGCCGGGATTAAAGGATAGGTTCATCACCAAACCCAGCTTCATAACCATTTTTTTTTACCATAGATGATCAAGAATTCTAAACACCAGTGCTTAACCCCTCGTTTAAATACCTAGCATGGGGATTAAACATATGTACATTGTGTTTATCTGCACCCATCAGGAAGTTGGGTTTTTTAAGTAGCACTGTAGAGAATAGTTTCCTTCCATCAGTATTGCTAAAAGTTACTTCAAATCTACTATCCTCCACTAATTTAAGACAAGCATCCTGGAGCAGGTTACCCCACAGTTCTGTTGGGAGTGGGGTGCCGTGTTCACTCCTCAATGGATTTCACATACTTTTCACAGGCTTCTTCACTCATTAGATCATCCAGCTCTGAAGGGTCACTCAGTGCCATCTTGAGCAGCCAACCATCTTCATAACGGGATTTGTTGATGAGCCCCGGGTTTTCTGCAAGAGCCTCGTTGACTTGGGTCACCTCTCCTGACAGAGGGGAGTAGAGTTCACTGGCGGCCTTCACACTCTCCAAAGCACCGAACTCATCTTGTTTTTTCAATTTTGTCCCAACTTCAGGCAGACTACAGTAAACAACATCTCCCAAAGCTTCCTGTGCAAAATTGCTGATTCCCACTGTTCCAATACCATTCTCTGTGGTTATCCATTCGTGTTTCTCTGTGAATTTACGCACCGACTGCACAGCGGATCCAGTGCGCAGCGCGCGGACGGTGGCGGCGCTCGGCACCCAGGGCCTTGGCGGGCAGGAGGCCAGGGCGCTGCGCAGGCTGCAGGCCACGGCCCGCGCGCTCCTAGCCACTCGCAGCGACATGATCCCAAATGGTTCTTTCATTTCTTCTTCACCACAAAGAATATCTTCTTTCCATACACCAGTGTCATCATCTAAAAGTCATGGAATTGTCATGTACATGTCACATCTGAAAATGGCAAAGACTTGGTGCAAAACTCCTATCACACTCTAAATTCTTTCCCTAAGATTAGAAAAATAAATTTTTGATTCTCAGAATTTAAAAAAAAAAAACATGCTTAAAATGCTACAAGATAAGATAATTTTGTTAATATTAACCCAATCTTGAAATTAGATAGTATTTTACACATACATGAATACAGATTATAGACATAATATACATGTATATATACAAGTAAATATATTATAGATACACATATACACCTATTGTACAAATGTGATTTCCTTTCAGGGATTTTAATTTAATCTGGATCCAGGCCACGGCAATGACTGTATGAAATACAGTACAACTGTACTGTAATGTGTATTCAGTCCCTAAACTACTTTTTAAGGTTAAAAGGAACTATACAGACACATGTCCACCATTTACAAAACTGGAACCAAGGAGTTAAGAAGAATTTTTTCTATATAGAAACAGACTTCATAGAAATAATCTACTAGTTTTCATATTCTTATAATCACTTCACTAATGATGTTTAACCACATCCAAAATAAATGCACCAATTCTTTCATGATGGGGTTCCACAAAAGCCCATAATTTAACACTGATATTTGATAGAGCATGCATCCTGATGTAATTAGAAGTTATCAGACAAATGTGCTTGCTAATAAGACTGAAGGCCTGACTTTGATTCTCAGGCTTCACATAGTGAAGGAAGAGAACAAACTTCTTCAAGTCATTAATAGCGACTGGATATCAAGGGGGGGGGGAGAGAAAGAGGCTGAATAGCTTAAAAATGTTAATATTTTGCTGAAATTAAATTTGTGTTAGATAGGAATATTGTCTCAGTATAGCGCTGTGAAATTCTATTCTTTAAAAGAAAAAAAAATCTCTGGAGCAGGGTGTATAGCTCAGTCAGAAAAATACCTTCATTGCTCCATGAGAACATAAATTCAATTTCTGCAACCCATGTTTTAAAAACATTCAATTCTAGAGTTAAGGAGGTAAAAATAGGTGACTCTCTGCAGCTCACTGACCAGCCAGCCTAGACAAACTCATGAGCCGCAGATCTCGGTGAAATACACTGCATCAGAACAAAGATAGGTAGACAGTGCCTGAAGAATCGCAGCACAGTTGGTCCTCAGACTTCATCGTACATACACACTTTTCCCCCACATAAATGCATATGCACACAAATTCCTTTTACTCTTTTAATAACAATACATCTGAGGAATTCACCAAAGAAGAGCACCAGATATGTGTAGATACTTGTTCACATGCACTCGGTAGATATCTTCTTTATCTGGCTGGACTAGCTCTCTCCTTTGTAGGCTCCACATCTAGTTTTGTGAAGGTGTGGATAGAATCCTATCTGCAGAGCCTGTGAGAGGAATGAGCCTTTAAAAGAAAGCACCTCACAGGATACTTCCAACTATACTCTGAGGTGGCAGCTCAGAAGTGCAAACTACCTGTTCCAAAGTTTGTCCTCAGTGATTTTAGTTGTATCTTCAAAATTGCCTTAGTACTTATATAGACATTCAGAGATTATTGAATCAAAATTTCAGGAAAAAAATGACAGAATCAAACATGCAAGAAAAATATATCCTCCTAAACAATAACTTTGACTTCAAAGAATTTGACAGAAGTAAGGTTTCATTGATGCACCAAAGTCAAAAAGAGTAAGTTTTATGAATAGTGGATAAAAGAGCTGTTTAAAACGAATTGCCTTACTTACAGCTATGTGAAAATCTGTACACTAAAAATAAACTCTTAAAATTCTTCCTATACACATGCAAAGGTATTATACAAAAGACAGAAAATTATTCAACTTAAACATTAGCATATGAAACAATTATGGTATTTTTATTTTAGTATATACAGTTCTTAAGAGATTTATAATAATTTTGAAGATATCATTTAAATGTACAGATTTGGGGAGATTTCCTATGTTGGTACTGAAGCCATCAGTATAATAAAGCCATGCTTTTCATGAACCTGACAGCATCAGTTTGACCTATGGCCACTCTTCCTCTATATATTTAGAGCCAGAGTACCTGGAAAGACACACGTGGATGTTGTACAATATGTGTTAGCTGTAAATGAGGTCATTTGGGAAGGTTGATCTCCAAATATATGATTTTTTTTTAAAAAAATGTTGTTTGATAACTTCACACATGCATATAAAAGGGTCTTAATCAAATCCACTCCCTACTCCTTCCCGTCCATCCAAGCACAAATTTTGAAGTGCATGCACATTTGTCCTGTTTGTCATCCTGTCATCTTTCATCTTTTGGAATACATAAAGATTTGGTATATCTAAGAGTGGAGGGGTTAAATCTGGTTTTAGGCTAATTGGCTAAATATGATAATACAGTCTGTAAATAATATTTTATCATCCATTTTATAATCATTTTGTGATGTGGGATTCCCTTTTGTATGCTATAAATATGTTTTATTATCGTTGGTTAATAAAGAAGCTGTTCCGGCTTATAACAGGGCAGAATATAGCCAGACTGGAAGAGATATGAAGAGAGAGTAGACAGAGTCAGTGAGATGCCAAGAAGCTGCCAGAACCTTTCCACTAGGCCACAGCCTGTGGTGATACACAGATTAATAGAAATGGGTTATTTTAAGACATAAGAGTTAGTTAATAAGAAACCTGAGCTAATATTCAAAAAAGTGTTGCAATTAACATAGTTTCTGTGTGATTATTCAGATCTAGGTGGCTGGGAAATGAACGAGCAGTCACAGTTTACAATGTTGCTTTATGTCACTCTCAAACATCATGTACTCTTTAAAGTTTCTCGAGGAAACAGCTCCAATAACTAACAATAAAGAGACAGACAGTTCCAGACTCTTTAATTTCACCCCGTAGGGACTAATCTTGTATGAGAAAAGACACTTCTCTATTAAGAAAATTGTAGTTAAAATGAAAACAAGATACTAGTTGGGTAGAATATGATTCCTGTATAGAGCCGAGACTACAAAATCTTTGAATGTCTGTCTATAGTGCATAGTAGGCAGGCTTTGACTACAGTAAGATGGAGTTGTTGACTTTCATTGTCTGTTTACATTAAAAAGCACTGGAATTGTGTACACTCACAATGCTAAAGAGTTTTCACTTCTGGTGAATCAATTTTAAATAAATCTTTTCATAAAGAAAGCTGCATTTTATTTTGAAATGAAGAGATATCTCATTTACCCTATGCAAATATCATTTTTAATACAGACTCTGAAGGTTTTGTGTATTGAAGTTGGTCGGTTAGAATTTTACACAGTTATCCTCACCTTGATACATCTGAGCGAGACAATTAAAGCCTACATCTGTTCCTTCTAATTGTGGCCCATCATTGGTCATTCTAAGTGGCCTTCAGTTGCTCTCACAACATCTTTCTAGTAGCCAACATCCACCTGCATTAATTTGCTTGAAGACCATGATCCTTCTGGATAAAAAGTTGCCCAAGGACACTATATACCAACATTTTTCTCTACCCAGTCTTCCACAGGCTGGTATAATGCTGAACATTTATCTGGAATTAGGAAATGCTTAAAAAATTGGTGACAAATCACTATAACTTACCTTGAGACTTATATACTTCAGAAAAAAGAAAACAAAGGCACAGCTCTCCCCCAAAGTTGCTTAACCTGCGCTTCACTTTGGTACTTTTGCAAGCTAAGGGGTGGATTTTTTTTTCCAGATTGGAGACACTGGATTTATTCTGGTAGAAATTTTGTAGTATCTTATACAATAATTCTTCACTTGGCTTCATTGCTAAGCAAGGCCACTTCTGACCAGAGTTAGAACACACTGACCTGAGTTTTCTGTCTGGGTTGTAGAAAGCATAACTTCACAGAGAGAAGCTGATGGTACATTAGTAACAACGAATTCATTATTTAAAATATAAAGTTAAGGAAAATGCTTCTTTTCATCCTTTCTGTGTGGGGTATATAAAACATATGCTCTTCAAGGTGCAGGAAAGACAATTACATCACTTCACTGTACCAAATAAGCCTTCGATTTGCATCTATTATCTCTCTGAACTATCTCAGGTTGTTTGATAGTTCTGGGAAAATAACTTGCCATATAAAAAATATAATCGTTATTGCAGAGAAATTTTTTGAGTCTTATGGTGTGATTGATTTAGGCAAAAGAGAGCAAATTTATAATTGAAGAGAATTGAACAATTTTGCTAAACTGCGTAAGTGCAATTGATAGTCATAGTCATGTATTTAGATAAGCACAAGAAGCCAATTGAGTATGCCGTTATTTCAAATTGAAAATTAAAAAAAGTAGTAGATTACTCATAAATCTATCAAGGAACTCAGAAAATTGGTCACGGCAGAAATTTTAACTGTGAAAAGTGATACAATTAAATATAATTGGACACTCAACTCTGAATAGTACTCGGGGCAATCAAGAAAAGCTTTGAGGAAAGAAAAATATTGCAGAAAGCACCATCAACAGTCATTTTTTTTAAAGAAAACTTGGGCAAACAGTGTCCATTACAATTTTCAAGTAAAATTATTTTCACAGATTCATTTGGGCCATATTTGCAATCTTCTGTCTTCTAAATCTCTACAGTACTTTAGGACTTCTGAACAAGGGCTGTCAAACTCAGGTCTCAAATGCTCAGAGAGGTCTCCAAATTACATCTACTTGTCATCTAGTCATCGCTTTCCTTAGCTCACCTTAACCAAGAGCAAAGTAATTCGGAATATGAGACAGCATAAGCCGCTGAAGATGCGATGGCTTGAACATGACACATTGTAGAGATTTATGAGGACCACTAGAAACTTCCGCGAATAGAGAAACTGAACTTCTGGCATTATCGCAGAGTCCCATTGACCTAAGTCTTGCCAAACGACTAGAATTTGCCATATAGAGAAGGAAAATTCAATCCATGTCTTACATCAATATAGAGGGAAATATGGGAACAGTTCTTAGTTTTCTGCGCTAAATCACTCACTCAGTGGTGAGACTGCGCCTTGTGAATGGTTGATTTCAAGGAGACTGCTTAGCAAATACACAGGACCTATGCTGCCTCCATCACAGTTTTGTACAACTAGTGAGTGTGTTTCTCACACTGCCCTGCAGAGATCCAATGTCTATGTACGTTAACTGAAGCCATTGTGATATGCTGGTACTGCCCCTTTCAGTAAAGTCTACACTCCCTACAACATGAAAGAAGACAAGGCAAAAGTAATTTCATGATTTGACTATTTTAAATGGTATCATATGTCTTTTCCTAAAATAAAACGTACTTTTGGGAAATCATAAATTTGGATCCACACCGAGTGAGATTTGAAAGCAGGTTTTGTCATTTGTTGATACTGGAAAATTGAGCAAACTCTTGTTTTGTTTTTTTTTTTTTTCTGGATGTCTGTAAGTGTGGAATAATTATTCTACTGTTCTTAAAATGTGCTCAGAGCAATACCATGCTTATTTATAATTATATCCTGTCAACTGATGAAGCAAGTCAATGGTTTAGTTGTTTTAATTCCTGTAATCAAAGTACAACAAAGATTCTCTCTCTCTCTCTCTCTCTCTCTCTCTCTCTCTCTCTCTCTCTCTCAAACACATACACATAACCACTCAACAAAGAACTGAAAAGACCCTATTTTATCGTGGCAAACACGCTCTGCACTGACCAGGAAATACAGGTCTGACCTACTTATTCCTGCTTTTCACTTTCACATTCGCCATACCTTATCTCTTATGTAATTCGGTTGAAACAAACCAACAAGCCTATATAGTGCACATCCCAAGTTTAACAAAGCAAAGTTCGATTATATAAACAGCTCAGGGAAAAGTCAGCTCAGCCCACCTGTCCATTAAGATAATCTACTATTTATGTATTGTGTCTCTTTTAAAACTATATTTTTTCCCTTTTTTTCCTCGAAGATCTTCATATCTTTAATGATTTCACATTTTTTTCTATAGTGCCTTTTCCCACCATCCATTCTTTATGATAGGTACCCCTAAATTCTCTCCTCCAGCAGTTCTCACTCTTCAAAACCACAAATAACCAAGTCCTGGTGATTTCTCCTTTTCAAAACAACTTTCTTTGATTTCTACTGTTGCCAGCAGAATACTATCCTTTAATTAGTGGGTTTTTGTAATAATCCTTCTGCCTTCCAGATTGTAATCTCACCAGCCCTTCTAACTAATCTCAGCCAGAATGCCTCTTTGTGCAATAACTTGCAATGATACCATCAGTGGTAAGAAAATATTAAAAGTCACTGAGAACGGTGTTCAAAACAGAAAAGTCAAAGAAGAAAAATTCTATAGAAGAGGTTTTACTCAATTTGCAATCATTTGAAATTATAGGCACTATGTCTTTTTTTTTTTTAATTGCTGAGCAGTACTCCATTGTGCAAATGCACCACATTTTCTTTATCCATTCTTTGGTTAAGGGACATCTAGGTTTTTTCCGGGTTCTGGCTATTACGAATAATGTTGCTATGAACATAGTTGAGCAAATACCCTTGTAGTGTGGCGTGCCTCCTTTGGGTATATGCCCAAGAGTGGTATTGTTGTGTCTTGAGATAGATTGATTCCAAATTTTCTGATATCCCAGTTAGCTCTGGGCCGAGCTCCCAGAGACAAGTCGAAGAGAAGAAGGATTGATAATATGAGCAAAGGGGTCAAGACCATGATTGGGGACACCCACAGAAACAGCTTACATGAGTTAATGGGAGCTCACTGACTCCACTCTGATAGCAGGCAAATTAGAGAGGCCCTCTGAATGTGGGTGAGAGTTGTGTGGCTGAGACAGTCTGTGGGACCACTAGCACTATTTATCCCCAGCACCTGAAGTGGCTTTTTCTCTTTGGAGAGATGTATTACTTAACCTAGATATAAGGGAAAGGGCCTTGTTCATGTCTCAAAGTGATGTGCCAGACTTTGTTGGCTCCCCATGGGAAGCCTTACCCTCTCTGAGGACTGCATGGGCGTGGGGTAGGTGGAAGGTGGAGGGAGCTGGAGGAGGGAAGAGAGAGGGACCTGGGATTGGTATGTAAAATGAGAAAAGATTGTTTTGCATTTTTTAATGCAATCAAAAAACTACTCATAGGAAAAAAATATATATGCAAATGTAGGGGTGAAGAGAAGATGAGAGAGAGAAGAAGGGGTGTGAGAGAGCACATAAGAGATCAGAGCACGGAAGCCTTGGCTTCCCACTTAGCAGCCTAAGCAGTAAAACTGAACATTGTCAGGGAAGGCTGAGAGATGCTGACTCTGACATCAGACTTTTTCACTAAATACTGACTTCTCTTAAAATTTGCTGCCAATTTATTTTAAAATCTTACTGCCATCTCAACTCTATATTACTATTTCAAATCACGGCTACTTTAAATGTGAAATCCAACATGCTATATTGTACACTTTGCTGTTGGATTTCACATACTTCTGTAGTTTCACTGATTGCTAAAGAAAAATAGAGCTGTCCTTTTACTAACTGAAAGAATACAATACACCTTAATGAAAACTATCTATTGTCTATATTTTGGCAGGCAATTCCTTTTAGGAAGTTAGGAAACTGAAAGGTATTCATCCTGCGATCAACCCCTAAGGTTCTGCCGTGCTTTCTTTGTGCTGCGGCTGCCGATTTCTCGGATATTTTTCAGTTGCTTTGTTCTGAAAACTAATCAAGATTTGAGGACACCTAAACAAAGGAAACTGGCAAAATTGAAAGCTAAATGAAAGATGATGAGTTCATTGTCTTTAATCACAACTTTAAAGCTAGATAGCCCAAGCTAACATCTCACTCAATTGAGGCTGCTATTCTATTTATTTCTAAAAACTATAGGTTTATCTGGTACTCATTTCTTTTGTTCAAGAGGAAAAAGAAACTGCTTCCCACAGTGTTGAACATTGTCTCAGAAAACATGCTATGCTTTGTCCACTTGTTCAAATGCAAACCTGTTAATTATATCTAAACTTTGAAGCATTCATACAGGCTTTTGCCACACGTATCTATGTATAAACTATTAAGGTGTTTGTAAATATATTAGTGCCGTCCTCAACATTCTATGAATCAACAAAACCCATCATTTCTAGAGACTAGAACAAAATTTACAGATTAAAATTTATGTCAGTAACTTTTCTGTTGCTGTAATAAAACATCATGGCCAAAGCAACTTGTAGGAGAGTTTATTTGGAATTAATAGCTCCAAAGGATTAGAATATGTAATGGCAAGAGATAACGTGGAAACAAGTACCAGGCATGGCTATAGGATCAGGATAATAAGAGGTCACGTCTTGAACTGCAACCCAAAGTAGAGAAAACAAAACTTGAAGGCTCTTAAGGCATATTGCTGGTATCAGACTTCCTCTGACAACGTGCCACCTCCTAAAACTTCCCTAGGGGGCACCACCAACTAGGAACCAAATGTTCAAATAAGGACCTTATAGGGATCTTTTAAGCCAAGACTTTCTACTTCCTGGCCCCCATAAGATCTGGCCATATCATAAGGCAAAACACATTTCATTCAGATTTGAAGTCCTCATAGTCTTTCACAGGCTCCTTGCTGTTTAAATGTCCAAAGTCTCTTCTGGGATGCAAGGCAATCTCTTAATTATAAACTCCTGTAAAATAAAAATAGGAAAACATGCTACATATTCTCAACATTCAATGACTTAGATTATTTATTACCATGCCAAAAGAAATGCATGGGGACATAGCTTGCAAATATTGGACCAAAACAAGACTAGAACTCAGGAGGGCAGTCTCAAAATCCTGTAGCTCTGTGTCTAGTGTCAAAGGCTCCCCTAACTTCATCTTCACTGCCTATGGTATTTATGTCTCTCTCTGTGCAGATCTCCTTGGTAGATAACTCACGGCTCTGCATTCCTAACATCTGGGGGCCTCAAATGCTCAAGTCAGGTCTAGTGTCACTTCCTGCTGCCTGTGAATCCCAATGTAGAACTCTCAGCTACCTGCATGCTGCCATGCTTCCTGCAGTGATGATAATGGCCTAAACCTCTAAACTGAAAGCTATCCCCAAATAAATGGTTTCCTTTATAAGAACTGCTGTGCTCATGGTGTCTCTTCACAGCAATAAAACCCTAAGTAAGACACTTCTCCACAGCCAGGTACCAGCAAGTTTATTCAAATTTCAAATTGCTTTTAAAATTCCATTATAACTTTTATGGCTTACATATGCCTTACATGAACAGAAAACCAAAGGACTTTGAAGAATAAAATTGCACTTGTGCATATGTTTCTCTCATATTTATATCCTAAGAATAAGTGGTATAATAATGAAGTAATCAAAAACAGATGAAATAATCCTTAAGCAATAACTTTCAGGTGTTGTCAAAATTTCACTCCATCATAATAGCCTACAGTAAATTAGAAACATATTACTGTTATTGTTTTATAATAAAGATCAGTAGGTACAGGGAGGTAAAATGGCTTGTCCAAGGAGAGCAACTAAAACAAGTAAGAAGTATAGGATTTGAACCCAGATAATCTGACTCCGGTGCCTAGGCAATCAACCACCTAACCACCCAACTACAGCCTATATGCCACTACTGCATGCACTATTCTTCCTTAACATTAGTGAGGAGAATGTTTCTAGCAGCTACTTTGATCATATATCACACAAAACAGCAATCAAGTTTATATTTGTAGATTGCTTTTAGCATATAGTTTTGATCAAGTGTGTAATTTAGAATATGGGTGAATCTGTAATAAGCATACTGAAATTTTGCTGAGATGCCTTTAATAGTTGCAGGAAGAAATGGCATTTACAGTACTCACTTTGTTCAAACACTGCTAGCTTGTGCTGCGCTTATACTGCCTCTACTTCATAATGCAAGCCGTGATTAAAAAAATTACATTGTGAAGTCTGAAATACCAGCCAGTAGAAGGACTCTCCAGCAGGGGTCTTTTGATATATGTTTGAGAGTTTAATCATAAGCTGCTGGGTAGATGTTTAGTCAGTGAAGGTTACACAGTGGTATCTTAAAGTGTCCTATAAAAGTGCTTGTAGAGGGGGAAAGATCTGAAGGGCTGATGAAGCTTGCAAGCTGTGCAATTATTTCAGCAAATCTCCATACTGTGGTCTTCTGAAGTCACATGACCAAGTTCATACCCCAGTATTTATTAATTGGGAACAAATAATGTCACTTGGGAGAAATACCTCCTTCAACTTTACTCTTAACTGAAGTCAATGTTATTCTGACTTTTCAAGAGACCTACCACTCACACAATTTTCCATGATATGCATATGCACACACGGGCAGACACTGGAGACACCCAGACACACACATACAGAGAGAGAGAGAGAGAGACAGAGAGAGAGAGAGAGAGAGAGAGAGAGGAAGAGAGAAAGGAGGGAGAAACAACATAAACATTCAAGCAGACTCCACATGCGAACACACATAAGCAGACACTATACTCAACTCACAAACATATACACAAATATAAGCAAATACTACAGAGAAATCACACACACATGCAGACACTATACAACAAACATACAAACACATACACACAGAGAGAAACACCACACATACAGAGAGAGAGAGAACATATACTTATAAGCAGACAGTACACACACACACACACACACACGCACGCACGCACAAATATAAGCACGAAAGAAAGAAAGAAAGAAAGAAAGAAAGAAAGAAAGGAAGGAAGGAAGGAAGGAAGGAAGGAAGGAAGGAAGGAAGGAAGGAAGAAAGAAAGAAAGAAAGAAAGAAAGAAAGAAAGAAAGAAAGAAAGAAAGAAATTAATTGAGGTCTCTGACCTACTAGAGCCAGGTTCATCACAAGCCACACCCTCATTTACTTCATCAGCTAGGAAACCACCTCAACATTGAAAAGGGAAAGAATATTGAGCCTAAATATACCAGAACTCTCCTGAGGGGAACAGCAGTTGCCGCAGCAGCTACTTCTCTGTCAAGCTTCACAGACCTTTCAGTTCAGTTTATAATATAACACCATCAAGCCGCACTCAGTAAGAAAAAAAAAAAATGCCTCTACAATCAGGATTTTCATCTTAAAAAAATAACAGCCATTACCTTTTTAATGAAAAAAACAATAGGTTCCATTATTATGATAGTTCCTGTAGGCCTTATTTTTCTCCTGTGCTGAGTGTTTATGAGTATTTTTTTTTTACTAACCTCAGCTCTGCCCTGGGAATCTATTCTATTATTCTGTCCTGCCTGCCATAAAGAATTTAGCTTCATATAAACATGGCATGTACATCAAATCACACTAGAGATTAGATTTAATGTCAGCTGTTATGAAATTGAGTACATGTTCATGAGAAGATTTTGGGGTAGATAAAGATTTTGGGTAGATGAATTTGAGGAAATGTTTATACAAAAATTTTTGGGTAGATTTTAATATGCCTTACTTAGTTTACCTGAAAATTGAACTTTGTAAATATTTGGGTTTTCCCTTTTATTAAATACAACCATATTCATTTTGCTAATAAAAATAAAGCAAACCTAATAATAAGACCTCATGATAATTTTTATTTCTTTGTAAAAATAATACTTATACAACAGTAGATTTTTTAGTTAAACTGATTTTCCTACTCTAATTTTTATTTTCCAAAAGAATATACAGTAATCAAAATTTATAATAAAAGAATTTTCGTTAACAGAAATTTTTTTCTTTGCCTCAAACAGTTAATAATATATTGAGCAGTGAAACAATCTTATATAAGCAAATTTTGTTATTTAGAAAAGTTCATAGGAAACAAAAATAAAGTAGTCAACGAACTTTGCCTTGGGTTTCTGTAAACGTGAGTCTCCATCTGCTGCGTCACTTGAGGACATTATGTTCTGTTAAATTCATATTCCATTTGTGCTTATAAAGAAATGAGTGCTAATGTCTGCCTCACGGAATGATTGAGAATCGAACATTCCTACTGTGTCTTGTTTCTGCTGTTCTAATTAGCTCAAAGACAACACACATTTGCGAGGCTTGATGACACTGAAACCACTTACTTACTGTATGGATTTGTTTGCTTTGTTTAGAACTTTCTGTTTACATTTTTAGTTCTCAACAAGTCATTTTCTTTCACCTTATGACTTAGTATTTAAAAATATTTATATTTATTCTCTGAAAATTTCATACATGATTATAATATTTTGATCATATGCAACCTACTCTTCCTAACTTCCTCTGTCCCTTCCCAGTTTCATGTCCTCTCTCTCTCCCTCTCTCTCTCTCTTTCTCTCTCTAAGTATGTGTGTGTCTGTGTCTAAGTCCCCAAGTTTAATTTACTTGTACTCTTGTACAATATAAAGATTTGTCCCTCAAATTGGTTTAATAAAATGCTGATTGCTCTGTAGCCAGACAAGGAGTAAAGCAGGGTGACCAAACTAAGGATACTGGGTTGAAGGCAGAGTCAGGAAACAGAAGGGTAGAGTCATGAGAGATGCCAGCAGACGCAGGGGAAACAGGATGTGTAAAAAATGAAGTAACAATCCATGAGTCACGTAGCAGAAGGTAGATAACAATATGAGTTAATTTTAAGTGTAAGAGTTAGCGGGTAATAAGCCTGAGCCATCAGCCTAGCCTTTGTAATTAATATTAAGCCTCTAAGTGATTCTTTGAAAGCAGCTGCAGGACAGGAAAACTCCACCTACACTAATTGTGATGTCTTTGTGTACACAGGTGTAGAACAGTCCACTGGAGGAAGAACAACCTACCAAGGATCAAATTCCTGAAAAACAAAAACAAAAATTGAATTTCCCTACCCCTGGAGTCTTCAACTACCAATGGCTTCATAAACCACTCTCATCCATGCCGGACTTTTGAGTGACCTGATCTAGCATTGGCTGTGGGCAGGCAAACATAGAGGATATGAGTTAGTAAGCAACAGCCCTGTTCACGTCCAAAGACACACAGCAGTCCTCCACAGCCTCTTGATCTTACAATCTTCCTCACTTTTTCTCTTTCTGAATGTTCCCTGAGCCTGTGTGGAGGAGTGTAATAGAGTTGTCGCATTCAGGGCTGAACATGGAACAGTTCCTATACTTTGATTAGTTACAGGCCTCTGTTATCAGCCACCAATCAACTAAGAAGCTTTCCTGATGATGATTGAGAGCTGCAGTAATCTACCGGTAGAGGAATGCTTTAGAAGGCAGTTTAATACGAGTCCCTTTAGCAAAATAATAGTATTTAGCTCTCCCTAGGCCTATGGCCTGTCTAGCCATGGGTTCTTGAGCATGTTTACAGCATGTCCTGTGGACTGGTCTTTAAATCCAATCAGAACCTTGTTTGTTATCCCACTTAGCATTCATTCCATGATTTCACCAGTGGGCATGCAAGTTTCATGACTGGATAATACCTCAACTTTTCTTCCCCAGCAAGGTGTGTGGCACCTTCCAGCACTATAAAATCTAACTACTAGGGAAGAAGTTCCTAGGTCAGTACCAGGTTGTCTGAAAATTTGTATATCTAACATGTTCCAGTTGTCACATACCAACTGAGTATTCCAGAAAATGTCTCTCATCTTACATCTCTCTTCTCTCCAAGTCTTGACATCCTCTTCAAAATGTCAGTATGAAAAAAAAGGCTCATTCTTTCTTTGACACCTTCATTATTCCTTCAATAACCATTATCATAATAAACATTGTGCTTGGCCATGGAGCTATGGTGAGAAATGGAGATAATCATTCAGCCTTCTCAGATCTCATAAAGTGTCTGAGATTGCCTTTAACTAAGTGGCACCTCACATAGTAATAAATTAGGTTATGATAAATATCAAAGAGAAAAGAACTATGGTATTCCAAGACTAACATAAACCAAACATTTGATGAATCTGCTGGTCATTGGGTTTACAGATGAATGAGTATTAGCCAGGTGACAGGTACTAGACAGAAAAAAAAATGGTGAGTATGAAGAAATAGAGCAGAATCTCTGTGGTAGGGGTGGCAAGACTTTTCTGTGTGCCTGAGAAAACCAGGAATATCTGCCTTCTATGGCTTGAAAGGGCATGAGGTAGGAAAGATCAGAGAGGTATAAAGAAATAATACTAGACAGAGGTAAAGATTTATCTTCTTGAGTAATGGAAATCACCTGAATGTGTTGAAAATGAAGGTAGATGAGATGTTTACATTTGTGTTTTGTAAACCTGTCTGGGTGCTGGTTAGAGGACTTTTAAGTCTGCAATTACATTAGGTTCTTGTTAAAATATGGACTCTGATCCAGTAAGTCTGAGAATGTGCAGGTCTGATAAACTGCCAAGTGGTAGGACAACTGGAGTTCTACCAAGGACAAGAATGGGGAAAGGGAAGTATGATGGATGAGATGATAAATAAGAAAAAATAAAAGGGAACAGTTATGCAATAATCCATATATCCCTACATTCATTTAATAATTGTTGCTACTTACTGAGTACCAGATTGGCTTATTAGCCACACTGCGAGTATACTGGCTAAGACAATATCTGGACTTACATAGCCACTATTCATTACTAATGAGTATGCCATTTTCTTGTAATAAATGTTAGTAGCTATAGTTGTAATGAAGACAATGAAGATGACCCAATGAACAAATAACAGTGTGGTTATTTCATGCTCAAGTAAATAATACAAGAATTTTTGAACTTTGAGTGAACTTTGACTAGAGAGAATTCTAGGGTCTAGGTTGTCTTTGAGATCCCACTGAAAGCATACAGAAAGTCTATAGATATAAGGGTGAAAATAATCATCAGATTTGGTAAGAAAACAAACCACATGTACAGAAAGGGATGAACTGACTTCTTCCAGTTCGTATGCGCAGGGCCTTCAGTGTGTTCGAGTCGAGGAGTCAGGATACACCAGATTCCCATCATGGCTGTATGGTTACAGTTCTTCATCCCTTGTGTCAACTGTTGTGAGAAAGTTATGTCTTCTGCCCCTACACCTCATTACACATACCTGTCTTCATTTTGTTATCCAGTAAAGAAATGTCATACGAAAACGAAAGCAATCCTGAACACAGTAAACTATGTTATTCGGGTACAATTTATCAGTTTTCACTTTGCTGTCTTCATTTCAGTGTGACTCCACTAGTCCGGTTCACTCAACCAAGACATTTTCACAACTCCTAAATCCTCAATATGTTTTCATTTCTACGCCACAACTGATTCTTTTATAGTCTCCCTCTTTCTGGAAACCCTTACATATATTAGTTACTTACACAATGTGTACTTCTAATTCTCCAAACATTCTTCATTCGCATTTTACTATCTGTGTCCTCTAGAAACCTACACATGCTGATATAACTTTAAATGTTATTCTTTTTCTCATTAGACCAAAATACTATTACTCATTGTACATTTCAGCTGGCATTCCCACTATACATTTGCTTACCTCCATGCTTGAAATCTAAACCAGTCACGGCTGTGTGAGGTTCAGAACTGCATAGTGAACTGGCTACAAGACACTGACATGGCGAACACAGGTGGCTTAGGTCCACATGTGTAAAATTGAGCTCACTTTTCTTTAGGAAATGAATCTCACGCCCTGTGTTATTTTGTTCAGTAAACACTTTCAGCAAAAACCTGAGATGCAGCCTAGATTCGTCTTTCTTGGTCTGATTCTAAAACCAGGGAGAGGTTGGAAATCTATTAATTTTAAATTTCCCACACAGTTACCTCTACTGAAGAACTTGTCTCCTTCTGGGATCACAGAGCTAGACTCAAAATGTCTCTGTGCATCAGACTTTGCCTTTAGTTGACTGAATCTTCAAATCTTTAGCAATTTCCTCAACTTCATAATTCAAGGTATTGTATTAGTTCCATTTACTTTATGTGGTAGAAAATACCAGCGCCTTTAATAGTCTCCATGACTCAGAACCTGTATATCCTTACAACTCCCATATCTCTAAGTATTTTCTCTCATAGATCAATGCTGCTAAATTTCTGGCATATTTTAATCTGTTTAATTATTTTATAATTATGCATCTTTTGTGCTAAAAGCCAAAATGCCCCTACCTGACATACCTATCCCAAAGCATCTAGGAAGAAATGCACTCATCTTCAAACTGATCGACTGTCTCTTTTGTTTGGCTCTGTTTCTTGATTCTTTGGTCTTTTATATCTACTTTATACACAGTAATCTACATCTTTCATGACACGGCCATATGGAATATAGCTCTCTGCACGTGCTAAATTGGAAATTACTTGAGGACAGTATTTGTACATCTGTATTTACTAACAAATACCACTTCATAGTGATATACAGCCAGCATACAGTAAAGAATGTGTATAAATAACTTACTTTTTTCTGTTCACACCATCCTAAGTGCCACACCTTACTCTATGTTACTCCAAAACTCCTCACTCCAGTTGGTCCCTAATCCTAAATGGTTTGGGCTCTACCATCATTATATCTCTTATACATTTGGTCCACACTCCATCATATTTGTCCTTCTTATCCACCCATTCCTTTAGTTTTATACTAGCAAACTCCACTGTCTAGATTTAAACCTAAGCAGTTTCACACCTTATCCTTTCTAAACTACAGAGTCCCCCAGTCTCTCAGGAGCCACAGAACATACTTTTACATCTACTTTGTACTTCTGTAGCTGTAGAACCTTTCAGAAAAAGTGTTCTCATTATTATTCTGGAGGCAAGAATTATATTCCCTGACTTAGCCAATTTATTCTGAGTAATGTAGTTTATTAATTTTCATTAAACTGAATATAATTTACCACATGTAGGCTCGGTGTCATATTATGAAACCACAGCTCTATTTATTTTTTTTTAAAGTCATTTACTACGCAATCGCCAAACCTCATGCCATGTTTAAAGTATTTAACTAGCAAAATAAAATTGCATGGACAGTGATAGTATCCATTAAGAGAAAGAAGAGGAATTACATTTAAGAAAATCAAAGTTTCTTGTGAAATCCTGGTCCTATTTGGCAGTGATTACTTAATATTTTCACTTATAATTACTTATAGATAACAACCATATTTGAAACTAGACATGATGGTAGGCATTTGTGAAGCAAAATCAAGAGGATCACAAGTTTGAGGCCAGCCTTGGGCTACTGGGAAAGATCTGGTTTCAAAACAAGCATACTAACAAAAGGTCTTACTTTAGGTGGATTAGTTTATTCGATGAGTGTGTGGATGTCTGAGTTAATGCTTATGAGACCCTTTCCAACCTTTCTCCATTCCTGCAAGTCTTTCCCACCTGTCCCCATTTCCCTCGCTCGTTAGTGCCAGGAGGTGGGAGGAACAAGGACACAGTGGGAGCATCACTCATGGCCGTACACGTTGGCATAATTGCAGGCAGTGCGGCGTGCCCTCACTCTCATCTGCTCCTCCAGCTGGTGCAGGTACCTGATAGCTCTTTTGGCATGGGCGATCTCTGTGGTTGGCATAAATTGTGTGACTATGAGAATGACCTTCATTTGCCCATAAGGTCCTTCACCTAACTTATGAACTGGAGTAATTTTCCACAAGCCTGGCCAAAGCATCTTTTTCATTCTCAGTGGAAGACTTACCCCTATGTTCCCTTTATGCTTCTGACCGGTCTGTATCCACATTTCAGCTTGCTGAGACACTTTTTAAAAAGAATTATAAAAATATGTCTTCCCCATAGCTTCATGTAAAATAAAAATTTGATCATCATGCTTTATTCAATGAAAGATATTAACTTAAAATGTCAGTGTTTCTATGAAAAGAGTAGATTCTAAGACTTCACTTTAGATATATTAACCTATTAAATTGTCAACTTTTGTAATTACTTAATAACCCCTTTATAATCTACTGAACAGTTTTATCAGTTAAACACCTGTATTCAGTCTACCGTCTTTTCTACAAGGAGGTGATCAGACATTATTCCCAATATCTTTAAGGAAATCAAATAAATTACTATAAACTACTTCAGTAATGTTAAAAGTAAGAAAGTGGAGAAGGAAGGATGGTAGAAATGGAAAGAAGAAACAAGGGAAGAAAATAAGCAGAAAGGAGAAGAAAGAAAAGAATAAGAAGAAAAAAAATGAGTGGAGATACTCTCCATCATCCATCTTCCCTCTGCTCTTGGGGCTGAAGACACAACAGCTCTCCTGCATTCAGGAATTAACAGGTTTAGTGACTTGCTCGACAACATATTTTCCACATTAAAAAAAAGTTATAAGGTCTTTCTTCATAAATAAAGCAGCAGAGCATTTATGTTTTGATCTGAATCTCCATTCATGCCCTCAGTCCTGCTTCTTCTGTTCTATATTTCCAGGTGTCGCAGTGTTCTACCAGGACTCTTGAGATACCTTCTCACTGCACTCCAGCAGTGGCACTTGTCCCCATGTAAACCCACAGGAAAACAATAACTTTAACAGTCACTCTGCTACAAGCCGTAATTTATGTGGCAAAACAGCAGTGTTTGCCTACCATGGCCTGTACATACATCTTTCACTGCACGTTTTCATCCACAGACATCAACTACTTCAACTGACAGATTTTCTCAAATCTGCCAGTGACCAAAAAAAAAAAAAAATCTTATTTTTTTGCTCAGAGATGCAGATTTAAGCTGCATCTCTCCTAAAACCCCGCGAACTGGCGTGGAAAAGAAGAGGCTGGTCAGGCTTGTTGGTCCCAAGCTTTCTCTCACCTTTCACATCTCCAACCAATTTTTCCAGGCCTTTTGATAGTTTTACTAACTTTTCACAGCCTAGGTTTGCATATAATTTTCTTTGTTCTCTTATTTTTCCAGGTTATTTATTAATTATTCATGAATAAATCAATACCAATAAAGAATTGTCCCTCAACTGTGTCTTCTTTGCATTCTTTCACTGCTATTGTTTCCTTTAAAATTCAAAATGTCCTAAGAGTTTGCCAGATAATTATCATTAATATCAATTTTCAATAACAAGCAGGTGTAAACATAGATATAAAAGATATTATATATAGATATACATATATAATTGTTTTCTTTTGCTGCATCTCTTCTTTTGTAGCTGTTTAACATTACTAGAATATTTTTTGATCCTCCGGGTACTGTTATGAATAAATAAGTTAAATCAAGAACCTTCGGCCTTGTCAGTTGAAGACAGTACTCACCTAAAGCACCCCTTGGTATTCCGTTTTGGCAAAAAAACTTCCAAGTGGATAATGATTTAATAATCTCTTCCCTGGATTCTGGAGCTGTACAAAGGGACATGTGGAGGAGACCAGAAAACTCATTATTCACTTTGACCTAAAGAATGATCCCTTGAATTCAAACAGTGAAAGGTTAATGGTATAATTCACTTGACTTCTTTGAATTTTAATTAACATTGCAAAACAGATTTCGAATTTCAATAGGAACCTGAGATTTATGTACAGACTATAAGATATGTCATCAAAGCTAAATGACCTATATGCAATAAAGGAAAACTTGGAAAAAATTCTTGTATTTTTATCTATGAATACCATTCTATGAACATTTCTGGCATTTCAAATCATATTCAGTTCTTTAGCAGAATTTGTTGACGAGCCAGATTCTCAGAATGATCCTGATAAGTATTTCCCAAGCATGCAATGGAAGGAGCTGTTTTTCAAACCCGTTGAGCACCCTTTATATGTTTATTTGATTTTTCTTTTGCTGTGCCTAATTTCCTCAGATATTAACCAGTAAAGTTAGCAATATTCTCTTTGACAAACTTTTAAGAAATTGAGCAAATTGTGTTTTTTTTTTCTTTTATTATGTCTTTGGCAATCACCATTATTATCAAATTCATAATATTTCAATAGGAAATAAATTGCAATGACACCAAACACCCAAAAATATTTCACTTACTCCACGCCAGACTTTATTTAAAGTGTTTTCCACATATCAATTCAATCATTCCTCATGGAAATCTTAAAAGTAGGGATCATTGTTTCCTTAGTCAAACAGGTAATGAAACTGAATCATATGGAGTCTACGTAATTAACGTGAGGTTCGAAAGTCGTCAGTGAACCAGAAACAACACATGTACACAATTTCTTATAAATAAAATCAATTGTCACCTCAATTTACAAATCAATACTTTGAACATTTAATTAGTAAGACTTTATGTTAGGGATTGTAACATGAGGGGCCTGCTTGTTGGGGTTTCTGTCCCATCCTGTACCCCACAGTTGTCGAGTCGCAAAGAAAATCATACAGAGATCTCCATATGTTATAAAACTGATTGGCCCATTAGCTCAGGCTACTTATTAGCTCTTGTAGCCTAAATTAACCCATTGTTCTTATCTTTCTTTTAGTACACATGTTCCTCAACCTCTCCTCCACTCTTCTATATGTATCAGAGCCAAATGCCTTCCATGGCTCAAGATTGAGGATAAGTCTGTTATTGTTCCTGCTACTGAATATTTATATTGGATATATGAATTCATTCTGGTTTTACCCAAGGGTAGTGATAAGTTAGAGTTAACCAACTTTGATGGAAAAGTTTATTGTGTGATTAGGTTTGCTTTTACTTGTAATTATAAAGCAAAAAATTTTTAGCATATTCCTGAATCATAATAGTTACACAGTGACAATGTGAATCTTCTTCCTACAACATACATGTTTTTAAAATATATAGTCCATGGACTATCATGCCGATGTGTATTAGGGTATAAAACACTTCAAATACGATGATACTATATATTTTTATAGTATTGGTTAGCCTGTCTAACAAGCAGCCAAACACAGAAACAACTATCAGCAGAAAGGAACCTAAGGAATCTAAGTTCAAAGCTTTAAAGCAGCAAGTAAGAGATTCACGAGCCACCAAGAGTAGACCTATATTCCAAATAGCAAAGAGGGTGGGGGGAGGGGCAGGAGAGAAAGGAAACCATGATTTAGAAGAACAAGAAGACATTCCTACTGCGAAAAAATTAGTAGCTGAACAGGATAGTATCTTTGATTTTATTGTGAACAAGTTCAGTGCTAACTTAATTAGAAGAATCAGTTGGCATGTTTTGTGCCTATTTTGCTTCTATTGTTGACCATCTTAGAAACATAAAAATCCAATTTTTTTTTACCTTGTTGATTTTTTTTTTGACATTTTTCTTTTGGCAAAAAGGAATTTCTCTCCCTCTGTGGTTATTCTAATGAAATAAAAGCCAGGCGATTAAGGTAAAATATATAGTCCATGTCTTCATCATGCTACACTTGGTACCAATATTGTTTTGGTAATATTGAATAGGATCTCATGAGATCACGTGATAATTCCTAGGAGTTTTACTCAAATTGTCCTTTGTCCCTGCTGGGAATATGATCTAGAAAGAAAACAAAATATTTTGTGGTTTTGAATTTTGCCTTTGAACTATTATCAAATTTAAATTTTGTTGTTGGTGAATTAATGCTAAGCTGTAGGGTCACTATCCTTTCCAACTTTCCAAAATTAGCTAAGTTAAAAGTTAATATCCTTGCTCAACCTTAAACTCACCTGGGAAATTGCAGCTGGAATTTTAGGACAAAAGCCCAGCTGGCAGCCACAACTGGCTAAGCTCAGCCAATGTCTCAATGCACCAATTAAAGAGCAGAGAAAGTCAATTTAATCACTGTGCATTGGGAAGAGGAAGAGAAATAGGGGTCAAATGACTAAAATTGTATTTTTAGAATGCTGACATAAACTTTAGGTTTAAACAGAGGAGCAACTGAAGCAGAAAGTCAAAAGACACACATAATTTAATGGTCTTAGTCAAGGTGACATTTTTGATAATTGTTTCAGATTTGGCTCTTCAAAATGAAGGTCCTTTTTGCTTGAGGGGACAAGCTGGTTCTCAGAAGAGGACAAATTTTCTTCTAGAGTGCTATCTTGATATCATACACAGTTGCTCTCCCATAGTGATAAAAGGGGGATGGAGTTCCTGGAATCCAGTGCCTATAGGTTTAGGACAATGACTGGAACCTTGGTGGGGTCTGAAATAAGTTGACAGTAGGGTGCCTCCATTACTTTTGTCTTTCTGCCTTACCTGATGAAGGGAAGTGAGATTGGCTAAGCAAGGTTGGCTTCACTGCTTCCTGCCTGGCTCTTCAGCTTTTTTCTCCATCAAAGACAATTCATCCTGCTTCCATTTTCATAAAAAAAACATTTTCAGTTATACATAGTTTCTTATTTTCAATTTTATTGTATCTTATCTTCCCCATTTGCATCCAATAGGGTCAGAGACTCTTGTCCATAATACACATTGATCTATTTCAAGGTCCTAAATCTTAGGGTCTATCACAGTAGATGTCACTAGTAAGGAGCTATAGAATGCTTATGTAACTAGATAAATATTGACAATCTTATAGGATCATTCATTCTGTGGATCATTGATAGTATTTTCTACTTAATTTTATATACAATGTATATTGTTCTGATTATTTCAAAATCCTAGCAACCTCCCAGGCCTTCTATTTCTTTCATGTTGAGGAAGAGATCTTCAGAGCACAGTAAACTGTATCACAAGGAAGAAAACGATTACTTTAAATGAACTCTTCATTCCTAAAATTCTTGCCATTCTTTCCATGCAAACACAACTTTCCGGCCTATCTACATACTTAACCTTGTAAAACCAATCCTTTTCAGTATATATTCCTCAAAGTTCTGGTCTTCTCATTAATTTTAGGAAGATACTGACAAATCAAAATACTTAATCATCACATTAGATGATTTTTAAATGTTATTTTGTGAATTAAAGTGATCTGATAATATTCAACAAAATTCCAAAAACTTTGAGAAACCTTTGTGACTTCCAGTGCAAGAAGTACCACTTGTCTCCCACTTGGCAACAAGTGCAATTTTGGTTTGGCTAATTGTTCACAATTTTCCTGGTGGTAATTTAGCAAATAATTGCCAGCACAGGCGCTGCTTCCAGCACTTGGGTTAATCAGTGAAGAAATCAAACCGAGACCTTACCCCTCCGGGGCTGTTATTTTCTAATTCAGTCATAGTCCCAGCACTTTCCATCCGAGTGCCTTGTAGGTTTGTTGTGCCCCCCCCCCGCTACTTTTAATCTGATAAACCATTAAAGGCAAGAAGACAGACTTTAAATGATAAATAAATGTGAATGCTGAACTCTGTCTCATGGAGACACTTCATCTCGTTAGGAGATGTTATCCCCTGGGTGAAAAGTTTGCTATCACCACATATTCAGGAGCTAGATGCTCCTTTCCTCCCTTATTACCTGTGTGACAGTAAAATATGACTTCATTTTTCTATACATCATTGTTCCTGTATCTGAAAACCATACTAGAAATTATGGTTCGTAGATCTGAATAAAAATCATGGAAAGCACCACTTGCAACATTAGCTATCAAATCCAAGTTGTTACTAATCTGTATAAAGCACAGATATAAAACGTTCCCAATATCTTCTATCAGTAACTCCAGTGAACAGAAAAGGTCATCTTTTATCATGAAAAAGTAATTATTAGTGGAGAAATATACCCAACATATAGGCAGCCTTTCTCATTACAGCTAATCTTCTAGTCCCTATCCTAGAGCCATTGTTTGATCAACCCCAACTAGAGGAAATTCCCTTGGTGTGCAGCCATAAGCCCAGTGTGTCCTCCCTGTTCTCTCTGACTTGCATCTGACTGTTATGGGAAGGACAGCGGAGCAGCTGCTTCTGAATGACACTCAGTCCTCAGCATATATGCGTGAGACATAACAGGGTCTCCATAAACTTCTTGTAAATCACAATGCAATCAGTGATTAATTTATAATTGGGTTCATGAAATCTATATTTACAGCACAAACTAAGTTATTTTTATGCTTCTATTGGAATTAAGAAACGAGATGAAAACTGCAATTTTGGAAAATTTATTTAGGAGCAAAAGTAGACCTTCTGTTCTGCTTAAGTTTTTTATTTTCAATAAATTTGTTAGGTCTATAGCAATTTTTGTTGATTTGTTTGCTAATTTTTGCTTTATCTTTCAGGGAATTGCCTCCATAGAAGTTACTGTTTCCAAGAATAACAACGCATAGTCCATATCAACTGACAAAAGTGAAACTGGGTTTCTTAGAGAGAAAAGCCAGGCACTGTGATGAAGGGATGGGAACAGGCTGGAAGACAGAACACAGCTCCTATGATGCTACCCAGTCTGCCCTGTATGGGGACTTCTGAGAATGGCCTTCCACGATTACATCATAGAGCTCTCAAAATTCCTCTGCATTAGATCTTCAGTTATTGCCACCTTTTACAGAATGGGATTAAAAAAGAAGCTTATCAGAGGAAATACAGAACACTCAGATAGGGGCATGCAGCAGGGAGCGGCTGAGCTGAGTTTCCACCTCAGCGCTCTCTGTTGTCCTCATCCTCATCCATGTGATGCTCAATAAGCAAACCCATGAAATAATCCAAATCCAAACAATTCATTACACATTTTAGAATTTATTTATTCCTGACTTTGCTAAGAAAAGACACTTTCATGATTACAGCATAGTTTCAAGGAGCAGTTTTCTTCTTCAAAGAAGTGAGTGATATTGGAAGGCTGCCATCCTAGTAGTTAGCATGGAACAAATGGCCTTAAAAAGAAAGCATGATTCAGTCATCAGCGTTACTTAGAACTCTCGGACATTGAATCAAATAAAACAGCGTCTGCTGGAATGACTGTTCTCTGTAAATGCTTGAGAAATGATTCTATGCTGTCTGCAATATCCTTCGAGCATGTATAGAGCCAAAGAACTGGTTTATATAAACAAAGTAAATTTATATGTTCAGCGCTATAACTGACACACTAATAAAAATGCTAGATTAAGTTTAAAGCAGGAAAAGCTTCAAGCTATATATTATTTGTGAGGTGGTGTTAAAAGCATTAGAACACACAGGCTATTTAATTTTATAAAGCCTCTAGTGTTAAGGAGCTCACAATAACTTGCAAAATATAACTGTAAAGCTTAACAGCTTTAAAAATGTAGAGGAGGGATATTGCACTAGGCTACCCCCATTATCTCGGGGAATAAACTGCAGTAAAAGCAGGTGACATTCCTTCTCCACTTGTCTGCACAGCCAGGTGTGAAAAAGGATCGCTCACTTGCACAATCCGGCATGCAATACGACACGCCTGCCCGTACACTATGACTTATTTCTTGCTGAAATAAGGTATTATAGAACAGAGGTTATGTGACGGCTAATAACCATTGACATTCTGATATACTTTGGAATCAATTAGGAGACAAACCTCTGGCATGTGTATAGGGGTCTTTCTATAGACAGATAATGGTTAGGGGAAGATCCACCCTTAATATGGTAGCACCATCCTATAGCTGGAGTCCTGGGCAAAATAAAAAGCAGAAAGTAAGTTGAATACTAGCATTCTCCTCTCTTTCTTTTCTTCTTGATACCTCAAACCAAGCTGCCCACATCATCTTGCCTTCCCCACTATGTTGAGTGGAATTTCTCTCAACCATGAACCAAAAACAAAAAAACAAAAACAAACAAACAAAAAAAAAAACACTCACCTCTCTCCCCTAAGTTGTTGCTGTTCCAATATTTGGTTCAGGAAGAAGAAAAGCAACTAATATATATAGCTAAAAGCTTTAGTGACAGTGTTGAGGTGACATTAAATATGTAGAAAAAGTAGGGGGGATTTTGTGAGAACGTTCTTTTTAAAATATTGCTGCTGCCATCTTTGCCTTCACGTTTCTCTTTTCTTGAAACTCTTTGTCTAGTCTAGAATCACAACCACATTACAGCAAGTACATACTGAAAAAAAAATGTCTTATATATAAGGTGTCAATCCAATAGTGGCAAGTGATTCTCTTGCTTTCAGTCAAGGAGCCTGCCCTAAGTTCTTTCATTTAATTCTGTGTTCTTTCTCCACCACCCTGCACTAAACAGCAGGCATCACCCTGCCCTCCTGCTCACCTGTCTCCTCGACTTTCACATACCACAACTGGCTATAATCTTTGCTTTGCCCTTCTCAACATTTTGTAAATCAACTGCCTACATTTGTGAAGAACGTCTGGATATATTGATGGTGTATATATTTATTCAACAGCCTGAAGCCCAGGTGGGCTGCTTTTCATTTGTTGTATTCCAAATTTTAAAACAAAGTAAGGCACACAGATGAATTGTCAGTAATGATGACCTTTATTCATTTCAAATGAAGTAATTTTGTTTCTATAAAAAGAAAAGTATGAATACTTCCCTTGAGCATTGCTGTCCTAACCTCACTTACCAGAACCCTAACTTCTTGTTGGTCAAGACTTAACTTTTAATTAGTCACTTACAGAGATAGCTTCAGGCACCTCTGTACTTATATAAACTGACCTTGTACAGTTTCTAGTTATAGTTTCCATGAACAAATAAAAGGTTCAAAAAGAAAAAAAAAAGAAGGAAAGAAAAGCCTGTCTCAGGGTTCTTGGAGAAGGTCGTTCCACACAGACATAACAGGTCTGTTTGCCAATGTAGGTGGCCGAGTTGACTATTTTTAGAATGGTGGCATCCACCCTTGATTTGTCAGAGAGCTCTGAACAGGGTCGATGTCTAGTTAGTGTTTCTGACAGCAGCTCCATCCAGGTTACTGCTTCACAGTGCCCCCTGCCAGCAGCGTGACCATCTCGCTGCCAGCCACAAGCTCACCACAGCTGCCTCCTGGGGCTCCCAGCTGCTGCAAGACAACCCCTGCCAGTCACACCCTGGGGCTCTGCCAGCCTCACTGCAGTCCCAACCTGCCACATGGCTGCCACTGTACCCTGTGTGTCGGTCCCGCTGTCACTTGTAGAAAACATTCAGTGTGTTGGCTAAAATTAACTTTTACACAGAACCTCTCTCCCTGAGCCTCAAGGTTTGGGATGTGCTTAAGAGTTCTTCGTTTAGACAGTTTGCATATTTCGTGCAGCAAGATTCCTTGTCTGGCAGGCTAAGATGCTTTCATAGCCAGAAGTTTGATTTAACTATGCCAGAGCATTATCTTGAACGCAAACAGCTAAATCTGAGCTTCAGAATCCAGATTCACACAAAGCACACAGACTTTTTCTCCTCATACACAGCAGAAAGCCAGCAAGAGAAAAATCAGCGTGAGCATGGGGTCTCCAACTCTTCATCAAGGACCAACAAATAATCTAAAAGGAAGTAAAAGATGCAGCTTTTAAGTACTAAGATGCCAACAGCAGAGGTATAATGCCATGTGTGTTTATAGCAAATACACATGTCATATGCTTATATTTAGAGCAATAATTTAAAGAACTAGAAGTTTAAAGAACACGATGGGTGGCTCAGCAGCTAAAAGCCCTTTCTGTGTAAATATGATGACCTGAGCTTGCTTCCTGGAATCCATAATAAATGAGAGAGAACCACATCCTGAAAGATGTCTTTTGACCTCCAGATTCCTGTCCCGCTTGAGTTTCTGTCCTGACTTCCACTAATGACGAAACAGTAATATGGAAGCTTAAGTCAAATAAATCCTTGCCCCCCGCCAAGTAGCTTTGGACGTGATGTCTTATCAAAGCAATAGTAATCCTAACCAGGGCAGCCATGTTTTAATTGAATTATTTGCTTACTATTATCTAGTTTCTTGAGTCTTAACATATTGCTAGTTATTAACCGTCTATCAGATGTGTAGTTGGTAGAAATCTTTTCCCATTCTGTAGGCTGCTACTTTCTCTAAATTAAGATCTGACTGGGTTTTCTTTTTGAGCATCAAATAAATTTGTGTGACCTCAGCTGGGGTCCTAAATGCCCAAAGAGTTTGGAAAGTTACCAATGGACAACTGGCAGTTTGAAAAATTGTCACTTGACTCTACAGTTTGTTCTTTTTAACCTATGTTTCCATTAAAGAAAATGAATTTCTTATTTCTGGACTCTGCATGAATTCTGGCTTGCAGCGCACTATGTGCTAGAATCCAGTTCGCAAGCTTCGGGCAAGGGGCTGGAGGTTGAGGAAACACACACACAGAGACAGACAGACACACGGACCTCCAATCACTGGTACAAAGCCCTCCTTTTATAGCACCGTGGAGGCTTAAATACCCAGCAGTCAATGGCCAACAGGTGAAAATCCCATCCTCTGATCCTCTAGGCAAGGCACAGCTTTTAGTAACTTCAATTAGAAGGCTCTAGCAGGGCAGAGCAGCTGAAGGCCAGGACTCCAATTGGTCCCAACACTGGCTCCTGTAAATAGTCTGTGGAAGTTATAATTTAGAGATACCAGAGAAAACTCTTGTGCTTAGGCCAGTGGGAGAATCACATTTTCTGCCAAATGTTAGATGGTACAACAGAAATGTTGGTTGATATCACGACAAAACCCACAACTCCTACTGCCTTGGATCTTCACTGTGGCTGCTAGGCCTGTCTACCTCCACAGGAGGGAGTGCAACAAGCCCAGCTCAGAGCTGAGCAGCAAAGGCTGCTTGCTCTTCCTGACGATCATTTAGAAAGATGAACACCCCCCAGCTCTACTTCCTCAGTCGGTATTTCCCTGCTTGCTTTTTCTGGGCAGGGCCTCCTCTCCCATTAAGTTCTTGTCCTATATATCCATAGGGGGAGCATAAAGTCACACCCTTGTCACCTCCTTCGCCCCTTCCTGAGTGAACATCGGGAGAGAAACAGTGGTGGAGGGATTGTAAGAGACAATTGCTAAAACAGTATCTGTGCTAACTCCAAAGTCGTCATTCAGCTAGCATTCGTTGCACCTGTACATACCCACTACCTACAAACATCTTTTCCTTACTCACTGTCGTTCTTCTCCCAAATATAACAGTTCGGAAAATTCCTCTCTCCCTTTGTGTCCTAGGAAACTCCTGAGTTTCCTTTGCTCTTAAAGCAGAAGCCCCAGTTTCGGTCCCTCTATTACCCTTGGACAGATGAAAGAAAAATGATGAAATTCTGCATGGTTAGTACATACCGAAAGATGAGTTTACATGTGCTGAGATGTCTACCAGCATCTGCATTTGAATCTTTACACTCTCATTGAACATCTGTTCTGGCTTTTGTTTCTCTCTGGACTCATGGTCTATGAACTGAAATTCAAATTTCTAGAATATTCAAAAAGGTAGTGAAATGACAACAAGGAACCAAGTATACAAACAAGTAACAGGGACCATGAGACCTGGATAACTAGTCTGCACGTAAGAAGCTGTTAGAAAATTGTTATCAGCCAGGCCAGGCATGGCAGGCAGTATATTCTATTAATTCTAGCTTTCTAGCAATTTAGAGGCAGATCTCTGTGAGTTCAAGTCCAGCCCAGTGCACATACTGAGTTCCAGGCAAGGTAAGCTAGGAATACATAACAGGAACCTGTCTTGGGGGAAAAAAATGTGTTACCAATTTCCTTACATGGAATTTAACCTCAATTCAGACAGTTAAAACTTTCAAAAATACTTTTAATTTGAGGAACTACCAAAATTTCTAAACAGTGTGACAATTAAGCAAAAATATATGCATGAGATTTAGGGATTCGAATTTTTAAAAGTTGGAGAAAGGTAATAAGGAAAAAGAGAATACATAAAGTCTCTGAGGGAAAGACTACTACTTCTCAAGACAGGCTAAGCTAAGCCATTTATCCGCGAAGCCTCAGTGTGTTCAGTTTCTGGAAAGCAATGGTTCTGTTGTTCTTTTCCCCCCATGCTTCATTTTATGGAATAACTCGCCTAGATCAGGAAGGCACAGTGTGAAAGGAACGTCAGGAAACCAGGAGAGATCCATTTGTTCTGTTTTGTGATCTAGAACAGAGGAAGCAGGCAGCAAATGTTTTTCATTGGAGTCAAGTGATTTCTCATCACACATCACACTCTTGTCTTCAGTGCTGCTGAAGGTTCTGTGTTCTGCTCACACAAGCTACTGCACACTCTGGAAAAGCATGTTTTATGTTTTTATTATGAGATTACAGCTCAGCTCAGCTAATCTCTCAGATTTAAGTATACTTTTCTTAAATGGTGGAATGTCAAAAAAAAATCTGAAATTGAAAGTTTGTATGATATGCGAAGTCAATCATAGCTACAAAGGCTGGGTCCTACCTGATGATATTTACAGTTTGTAAATAAAACTTATAAGAATGTCATCAGATCTATTATGTTGCTGATCTTCAAAAGGACGTGTGAAATATTGAGGTTGTCCACTCAAGGTCATCTGATCTGGAAGTTTATAAGAGTTTGGTTCCAGGTGTTTCAACAATATATATAGGTAAATACAAAAAATGAATTATGGAGGTTAGAAATACTAAGCTTGAGACATTATGCTGTACCTGGATTGCATTTTTGGAAGCAGATCAAACATTCTGATGTATAAATATATTTGATGACATTTTTAATTTTTTTTCCTCAAGAGAAAATGAGCTTTTTGTTTTAACCCTTGTTGTTCCACTCCATCCACACAATGTAAGCACCTCTATTCATATTCTTGATATTTAGTTTTAATTCTTACAGGAGATTTTAAAACACAAGACTCTCAGAAATCGCATGCATAAGTGAACTGCACATAAACCAACTGGATGAAATTGAGCTTCATGTGTGTTTTCCAAGTGATTTTAGCTCACATTTAGAATTCATTCGAGGAAGCAGATTTCCATCTACTCAGAGAAGACCTTGAAAGGCATGTAAAAAAAAAAACCTCCATAACAGACTAAATGAACAGCATTTTCTCTGCCCACACCCAGTAAAAGCTAGGAAAGGCCTGAAACCTTACTCTAGTGGAGTAGAGAGGAGCACTCAGACCATCGGGTTTATCAATGATTAATAAGCTTTTACAGGAATAATTAAAACCCCTGTTCAACCTGAGGTGAGGGGGGAAGAACAATCTCCATTATGACATTCCCTGTCACCTTGCACCATGGCCATTACAGTACCCGATGTGTTCGACTTTGTTTCAAAGCTTCATCTCTTTTAATGAAACTTACTTTTAAACTCTTTTTTTTTTTAACTCTTTATCAAGTAAACTCATAAAACATTTGGACACTGATCACTGTAATACAACTCAGTTACACGGTTTATTCTGGATGGAGACTGTACTGTGTAGTTAATAGTAAACTGCAGGAGTAGAGCAGCAGCAAGGAAAACCCTACTCTCTGTACGTACGACATTGGGTATTTGGTGAAGATTATCCAGGTCAACTCCTTCTCTTAATGTGCTCCACAAGAAGCTCCTGAAGAGTATAGACTTTCTACTGGGGCAGGGCTGGATGGTCTCCATTGGGGAAGAAGCCAAGGAAATGGTCATTGTGCCTCTAAGCTCGGAGAATGAAGGGGATACTCAGTGCAAGAGGGTGATGGAGAGTCTGCCTTTTACCAGCTAACTATTTTACGTGGCAAACAGCTACCGTTCCCTCTTCAGTCTTTCCATTGGTGGAGTCGTGGGAAGAAGTTCTGTACTCAAAATTGTGTACCACTTTCAGGCCTGGGATTTGCACCTGATCTCTATCCATTTACCATCCGGTCATTGTAAAGGGTCAGACAGAAGACTTAAGGACCGTTTAAGCAAAATAAGAAGGCTGGCCCTATGGGAAATCTTTTCAGGGCAGCAGAGCCTCCTTGAAAACTCTTGCTTAGTCATGGAACATTTACAGTGGATCACTGAGAGCTTTCCCACCACCCATAAGTTAAGATAGATTGCAATTTCTAGTTTCCTTTTGAATTAGTCTGAAATCTTGTTGGTTCAACATGGTGAATGAGGTTTCTTCTCCTACATTTTTACTAGATGTTTCAAATGAGACCTTGATTCTGTTTTCGGGGAGGGATTCTTCATTTTCTACTCTTTTCTATGGTCTCTGACTTAGCCTGCTGAGTCAGTATTTACACCTTTATCCACTTTGGGAAAAGCTATCACTTGGTGAGCTCCAGTTTCTTTACTCATATATACATATTGTATTTTTTTTTTTTTGGTAAAACGTGTCCCTCCATTTGACACACTTCTAACTTATTTACTTCCAGTCACCATCCTAAGCCATCGCCACACCCAGAACTTGGCTAGTCCTATTGCTATTTGTGTGCTCCCTGCTCTAGACTCCTTCTCTCATCTTAATGTGGCATCTTAATGCCAGGTGGGACAGTGGGTTTGGAGGCAAAGGTATATTCAATTTGATTTCTCAAATATTGTTGAGAAACTTACCCAAGTAAAAACTCTAACTGGGCCCTCTCTTCCCAAAGACTTTTTTTTTTCAATCTCATCTTTGCCCTCAGAGACTCATTTGAAGTTCAGAATCAACTGGCTTTTCTACCTTAAAAAGCCCTCCAGATAAATCCTATTTCTTTTTACCCCAAATAAAATAGGTCAACTATTTCTGAAGCTCTTCTTTTCCTCACAATTTTTCACAAATTTATCCATTTATATCCAATAGCCAAAAAATAATGTTCCCTTTCCTAAAGCTGTTTTGTGTTAATTAATGGCTGTCCTTACTAATCATTTTAAAGGACATGTTTACCAGGTTTGACCACAGTAAAATATGGATCTCTACTGTTGGACTCTTATCCCTGCTCTTTACAGCCCATTGCACACTCTTTAGGTTTTATTATAGCACTAATTACTTACAGTTTCTGTGCTAAATATGCAAGCTAATAGTTATTGTAATAAACAGTTAAGCTTCATGGATTATCCCATTTAAAGTATCCTTGTTGTTTACATCCCAGTCTGAGGCATCACACTTGGGTGGGCCGCTTCACGTAATCACATAATCAGAATCCGAGTGTATCTCACCTCATGATTCTGCTATCCCTCGAGTTTAAGAGTCCTCTACTGTATCATATCATCCATCATCCCAATGTGCAGGGTAGGGAAGGGAACACGAACATGAAGTAAGTCAGGCATAAAGTATACTGACTATATGTCAGGCCCACTATACTGGCCATCACTCAGAAATATGGCCTCACCTTAATGTAAGAATTGAAACAAAGAGCCTAAAGGCTGTAGAGAGAAAGGTAACATAAATATTAGCTCTAGGTGGTAACTCTCCCTGACCTCTCTCTCATACACACACATTCAAAAAACGATTTTGAGTGAGCAATTGGCTGTTTCTGCCTTAATTGACCTCAAAGTGCTGGACCACTTAGAACTCAAACCTGCAGCTTTTCCGCCTATGGAGTTTAGACCTACTAATGATGCTCTATGCCATGGGAGAACATTTTCTTTCTGAAGTGAAAGAGATGCGGAGGTTTCTTTTCACATAACCACAGCTCTAGTGTAGAAGGGTACTGTAGAGCTATAATAGGAAATTGGAAACTGGCATTAATTGGGCAGCATTTAGTGCCATAAATTAGCCAGGTGCTGTTTCATTTAACTGTAGCTGCAGCCTTGTAAATTAGGTACTTTTATTGTGTTCCATTTTGACAGGTGAGGAAAGTTTAAGCTCATAAAGCTTTAATTATCTCTTCTCTTGGACTATAGTAAGTCTCAAAGCTAATTTATGCAAACTGAGACATATCTGATTTCAGAAACCATGTTCTTTTTATTAGAAAAGTAGATTAATTGGAGGTAATACTAGAAATATGAAGACGTTTACGAAATTATTTAAACTTTTTTTTTTTTTGCAAGAAGAAAGTTATGGACCAGGTAATAATTATAAGGAAAGAAAAAATTGGTAATGCATTTGGGAAATACACTGAAAGCATAATATATAGGACTCGGGCATCCATGGCATATATGTTAAAGAAAGAAGTAAGAATGTCTGTCTATCTTGACTTGAGAGATGCTATAGCATAATCCTATATAGGAATCATGAGTTCAGTCTTGGTTATTTTGGTTTAAATGGCTTGATTCATCTTGTGATATATACCAAACAACAAAAAATTTGCTCTGCAAATAAGAACAAGCAAAGTAGATATCTTTACATGGAGCCATTTCTAGAGATTCCTACACAGCCTCAACTCCCTCCAAGCTGCCCCGTCCCCTTCATCCTTTGCCATTAATGCAGATGTCAGCTGTGTGCCTTGCTTCTCTTGGAAACTAATGCAGGACCGGAATTACACCTCTTGCTCCTGTCATCCAAGACCTTCCTGTGGAGGAAAGTCCTATTTCTTATTATAGATTCCAGATTACTTTGCCTCCCTAATTCCTGAAAGAAAAAGAAAGGGCCTGAAATCCCCTATCTTTAGAATGTTCACCGTGAGTCCGGCTTATTCCTGTTATCTACAGATACATTCATTAGTCTTCGCTCTATAATACTGTAAAATAATAAACCCTCCACCTCATTGTTCACAAACCCACTCATTTATTGGAGGATGGCATTAGTTTAATGAGGTGGAGCTGGGGAGACCTAGCTTAAGTTCAGGCTGCCAATTGCTTTCAGGTCAGTTTCACTACATTTGTGGACCCAGTTGAATGAGCAGCTGCAATATTTACATAAAGCTCGTGCGAAAGATGTCAAGAAGGCACCCATGAGGCTGGCAAAAATTTGTAGCACCCTTTAAAACCTCCATCCAGAACGAGCTTTCATTTATTTACACATTCCATCAGTCAAAGCAAAGTGCAATACATAGATTGACATTTGCTAAACAGGAAGAAGAGCCACTCTAATAGATCCTACAGTTTGTGGGGGCTACTCTTGGTTGTCTGCTTGACTGTATCTGGACTTAACTAAAACCCAAGTGGCTGGGTACTCCTGTGGGGACTTTTTTTTTTTTTAAATCGAATCATTTGAAGTAGGAAGACCCACTTTTAAACTGGTTCTTTTGAGGTGGAAAGGTCCACCTTTAATCTGGGCCATACCTTCTTCTGGCATTCTATATAAAGGGTTGAAGATGGAAGTTTCCTCTCCACTTGCTTGCTCTCACTCTCTCTGGCAAGTCCATTCCTTCACTGGCATTAGTGCCTACTCCACTGAGATTCTGGCATATACTGAAGAACAGCTGAGACATCCAGCCTCTTGGATTAAACAGTTGGATTCTTGGACCTTCTGTTAGTAGACAGTCATTTCTGTACTAGCTGGACCACAGCCTTAAGCCATTTTTATAAAGGCCCCTTTCAGATAAATAGATGGATAGATGGATAGATGGATAGATAGATAGATAGATAGATAGATAGATAGATAGATAGATAGATTCTATAAGTTCTATTCCTTGTGGCACTCTCCAAGTTATTTTTTCTGATGTATAACAGATGGTAAAATAAGCCCTTTGAAAGATTTTTTAACAGTCTGGCTACCCAGCTGTTCAAACTATTAATTCTATTGAAGACGCCTCATTGCCATGATAAAGCTCTAGACATTTTGACAACAAGAAGCAATGTGAAACTTAACATTCTCTGATGACCTGTCATGTTGTATGTTTTTTTTCAATTTCTTCCATTTTTTTCTACTACTACTTTCAGCAACAATAATAGGCCACAAAGATGTCTGCTTTTTAATTCTTGAGACATGACATCAGGAACTGATGATATAAATGTAATTAAATTACTACTCAGTCAATCTTTAAAACGTGGAAATTGGGATGGAGTTGTGTTTCAGGTATAGAACACACCTATCATGCACAAATATGGCCTTGTCTTTAAATTCTAGCCCAGGACATCAAAAGTAAGATAATGTGAAAGAAATATAAAATAAATGTGAAGCCCTAACTTATCTAAGTGGAAGCAACAGCGCCTAACTAGAGAAGAAGGGAGTAAAAGAGTCAGAATAAGAGAGATAATGTCTTGATCAAAATGCAGATTAATATTTCTTTTTTGAAAATGAGAGGAGCTCTTTATCCAAAGAAATGAGGGGCCGCCTCTGGAAAATAGAAAATTAAAAAAAAAATTGAGGAGATGGCTCTGTCAGGGAAGTGCTGGCTGCCCAAGTATGAGGACTTTGCTTTGATCTCTGGCAAAAAGCCCACTAATCCCAGCACTGGGAAAGTGCAGACAGGCAGAGCTGGCAGACTTGCTGGCCAGTCAGTTAAGCCAAATCAATGACATCCAGTTTTAGTAAGAAATTCTATCTCAAAATACAAGGCAGTGAGGGATATGGAAGATAACCAGTGTCAACTTCTGACCTCATATGCGTACACATGTCCAAAAACACATATCTGTACATCTATGAACATGTACACACTGATATACTGATGTGGGAAGTCCTTCTGTATATATGTTGCTTTTATTGGTTACTAAAGAAGCTATTTTCAGCCAATGGCTTAACAGAATATAGCCAGGCTGGAAGAGATATATATAGAGAGAGCAGGCAGAATCAGTGAGAAGCCATGGAGCTGCCAAAGGGAAAAGATGCAAGCTTTCAGCTGGAACTTTGTGGTAGGCCATGAGCCTCTTGGTAAAATATAAAATAATGGAGATGGGTTAATTCTAGATGAAAGAGCCAGCTAGCAATATGTTCAAGCTATTGGCCAAACAGTATTGCAAATAATATATTTTCTGAGTGATTATTTCAGGTCTGGAAGCCAGGAACAAACAAGCAGATTCCTGTTACAGATTGGCACACCAACGTGATCTAAAATGTTTGGGGCTGATGCCCTCTACCTACTTCTGGTCCAGATGCTTTTGTGCTGACTCAGGGCCGGAAGAAAGTAGCTGAGACCATGCCTGGGACTCAGTGCCACCCCGCCACTCCACCCTCCGCCAGGGCAGGTGGCCAGATCAGGACTGCTTGAAGAGCACAGGCAGGAGAGCATGGCATATTCCTGGCACCATACACAGAGATATTCCCTGGACGCACAGTGTGCTGCATGGCAGATTTAGCTATTACTCAGATAAAAAGAGTTTATGTGCTGCATGCTCCTTCTCAGAGTTAATGTGGTGAGTGCAGTTCCTTCCTGGCTGTCCCAGAGCTCACAGTAATGGTTCCCCTGCCATTTTGAAAGGCAGAGAGAGGCAGAGTTAGCACCCAGGGCTGCTGCAACCAAGCTGCTTACCATTTGAAAAGATCTCCAGGACGGAAAAGGATTTCATGTACAGGATAAAACAGATTCAGACAGAAAAGGCACAGTATGTTTTTAAAAATGTATGTAGGCTTGAGAGAGAAGAAAATGAGTAAAGAGACAGTAAATGTAAAAGAGTACAGACAGTCATAGATTGAAAGAGTAAAGATAATAAAATAAATATTAAACTTGTAGAAAAAGTAAAGCGTAAGAAAAATAAGCCACATAAAGATGGAATAATTACAGAGAGTCTAGATTATGTATATTATTTTGTTTTCTCTAAATTATTTCACTGTGAAGGAGTTAAGAATAGAAATACATTTCATTGTATGGGCTGCTAAGATAAACCAACCAACATAAAGGTATCTTGACTTCAAAATTTGGGTCTGAGGATTTGTTGCTTAGGAAAAGAGATTCTGCTTTTTTCTTTCCACAGAAGGTGAGTGCCTTTAGATTAATTCCGGATTTATGTGGTTTTATGGGAACAAGATCCTCTGAAAGGTTGCCATGAACACCCCAAAAATGCTTTACCCAACAAAAAGCAGGAAGCAGTTTGGAAAGAGCTAAGCCCAAATTCCCTAAATGATTGTTTATAAATGTTTGTTTACATTTAAAGGGGAATATGGTGCTGGGCAGTGGTGGCCCACACCTTTAATCCCAGCGCACACAAGAAGCAGGGGCAGGCAGAGCTTTGTGAGTTCGAGGCCAGTCTGATCTACAAGAGCTAGTTCCAGGACAGGTTCCAAAGCTACAGAGAAACCCTATCTTAAAAAACCAAAAGAAAGCAGGGGGCTGGAAGAGATGCTAAAGAGATTTGTATTGGTATGGATCTTGGTTTATTGATACAAATTTAAGGTCAATTTATTATATGTATATTGCTGCTCTTGATTAAGGTGTGTTTATGCAGCTCATTGAAAATGTAATGTATAATTAATAAATATAGGTTAAAAGATAGTTATTTATAATAGTCAAGCTCGCACTCACGTTATTTAGGATATATTTCAGATGGGTATGTATTCTTCAGATCTTTCAAAAACTACAGAATATGACATTTAAAATGTTTTAATAATGTAGGACTTTTCATGACAATGAGACACATTTGGTCCTGGCAGCACCAATCTGTTTCAAGAGGATGATGGGCATCGAAGAGGTTCCTCATGGAGTTTCTAGCCATTTGGGCAAGAAACTGCTCTTGCCTGGACTGCTTAATGTTATGGTGTATGAACCGGAAATTCAGGACCCACAGAAAAATGACTGTTGACGTTGCCTAAAGAAGGTGAGACAGCCCTTCAGTGTTACTGCTTTATGAAAGAGTCTGCCAGACATTCTGCAGGACAAAGAAGAAAATACTGACAAACTGTCAATATAGGTGGAACTGTCTTTGAAATTTCTTGCTTCATGGAAAGGTCTGCTGGACACTGTGGGCCTGTAGGTTGAAGACGGATGTGACAACATTACAGAAGAACTTTGAGTGACTGTCCAGGCAGCAAGATGTCTCTGTCAATTCTAGAGTTTTGGAAATTGCTTACAATGCACTTTCTGTTTACTTAGGTAATATTATAGTTTTCCTTAGTTACGATAAAAGATGAAGTAAATACAAATATTATAAATGTAATTCTTGCTTGATACCTGTTTTGTCATGTTAAATTTTACTATGTTAAAGTTAAAACTTTACTTTTTTTTATTTAAATAGCAAAGATATTTTCTCAACGAAAAATCTAACCCCACCCAAAAATGTTTGTCTATCTTATTTACTACTATACTCTCTTTTCTTTGTTTATCTAAAATATAAATTATATCTTTTCTCTCTCCCCTTTCCTCCCTCCTACCCTTCCCATATTTTACCCCCTGTTTCTTCCCCAGCAAGTCCTCCTCTTCTTTTATCATTGTTCTCATATTTATATACAAATAAACCAACATATAAATGCAACTTGATGATTCCATTCAGTGTCTTGTATGTTTCTAAAACTAACCACTCAGTAGAGTAGCAATCCAGAGGCTGATCCCTGGCAAAGTCTAATTTTTTTTCTCAGCAGTTGCTACTTGCCTGTAACTCTTCACTAGGGGTGGTGCCCCCATGTAATTTCACCCATCTACATTGAAGTGGCAACAGTTGGGATTGTTCAGGTCTTATTTAGGCAGCCAGGTTGTTGAGATTTCATGAGTATAGCTTTCATGTTATAGTGATAAGGCACAATCTCACAGCAGACGTCTTGGGTCTCTGACATTTACAATCCTTCCACCACCATTCCCAGTCTGTAATGTCCCCGAGTCTTGGGTGCAGAAGCTGTGTGATTAATGCCTTAATTAGGGCTGAGCACTCCACCATCAGTTGTTTTCCACATTTTGACTACTTGGATTTTTCTCTAATCATCTCCCGCTGCCTCAAAGAATTCTTTGATGAGGGGTGATGTCTATTATATTCTTAATGCCTAAGCAAAGCCTGATGCATAACGGGGGATTACACTGTATTTATTGATGTAATATCATTTCTCGAGCTGGATAACTTAACATGATTAAAACACAATAAATGAGAGCGCCCATAAAGGATGCTTAGAATTAGTATACACTGGCCATGGATACAAGCAAAGACCAGAAGAAAAGTTGTGTGAATTGATTCTAGCCATGTAAATATCAACTTCCCCATGTTATAACTCATGGTAATGATCCTTAACGTTGTCAAATTACTTCTAAAACTGTTACATAGGGGCTCTGTTCAGAGTGTATGTATTTAATGAGCGATTAGAAGAACGAATGAAGTAGCTGGCACTATTGTAGTCTTTTAAAGATCAGACTTCTTGGGATATTTTCTTGAAGGATGATTGATGTGGGAGTGTCTAGTCCATTGTGGGCAGTGTTGCCCTGGACAGGTAGCCCTGAATTGTATAAGAAAACAGCTAAGGGCTGTGGAGATAGTTCATCAATTAAGAGCACTGGCTGCTCTTCCAGAGGACCTGAGTTCAATTATGAACACCCTCATGGTGGTGCACAACTGTCTGTAACTCCAATTCAAGTGAACCTGGCACCCTTACATAGAAAATGCATAAAAATAAATAAAATCTTTAAAAGAAGAATAAACTGAAGAGAAAGAAGAGGAGGAGGAAAAGGAGGAGGAGGAGGAGGAGGAGGAGTCTAAATACGCTGTGAAAATCAAGACAACCAAGGTTCCTGCCTTGAGTTCCTTACATGACTTTCCTTGGTGATGGTGTGTGGCTTGAAACTGGTAAACTGAAATAAACCATTTTCTACATGCACATACTAACACACACACACACACACAAGATCAAACTTCTTTTTTAAAAAAACTAAACTAATACAACTAATAGAAATTTTATGGAATTTGAAAACCCCAGCCTCAAATAAAGAAGTAAATAAAAACAAATACTCAATTATTCTGAAAGATACAAAGCAGCAAAGAATTCTAACACTCACCTCAGCACTGGCTTTGGAGAGAATATTCCATTTATTTTCTACTAGAAAAATGTGAGCCACATTGGCTTTACTAAAATTCCTTTAAATGTTTACTGACTTTTATTTTATGTATATGTATGTTTTGCTTGCATTTATGTCTGTGCATGACATCAGCAAAAAGAGGATGCCAGATCTATGGAACCAGCTTTAGAGAGGGTGGGGAGCCACCATGTGGGTGCTGGGAACAAAACCAAGTAGCAGTAATGTTAATCGCCATGCCAGCTCCTCAATCCTTCTTACCGATATTTCCAGGCACTTCTACCTTTTTTGTTTGATTATAAACTGACTGTTCCTCACAGAATAGTTGGTAAACTAACTCAGAGAAAATAAACACTTCTCTTTTCCGTGCTTTTAATTTTCCTCCCCGCAAGAAACACCCTGGCTATTTAAATGTATGCTACTTGAGTTGACACAATGGATACGTATACGTCCCTGCACTGGAACTTCATGGCATAAAAGGAAAACCATCTAGTTGCACAGGCACATGCATAATTTATCAAACCACCTTCTTTCTCTAGAGGCATGGATTCTTTGTTCTGGACTTTCACTCTCCGGGCTTATGTTAGTTAGTATTCACGGCCTTATACTTTGGAATTCTGAAATCTTGGCTCCCTATCTCGTGGCAGTGTAGTCCAACTGCAAAAACACCAATCGCTGTACACAGCAGGCTCGGCTGTCTGCTCATACGCAACAGCCTGCCTGGGCCAGCTTTCTCTTGCCCTTTCTGTTTGCCTAACATTTGTTCTCTTCCACCAGCCAACTTGCATAAAATTTATTGCCTAGAAATTGCCAAATGATATTTATAGTATGTAGAAAGCAATTAAGTAATGGTTTCACATTGCAAATTATTTTTTTTACAAGCAAATTTTATAAGACATTTTGAAGATAATTGTCAAAGTTTGAGAGTTGAGAAAGAGTACTCATTGATAAAAGGGATCGTAATTCCCGGATGCTACAGTGTCATTTCCAGGGTATGTGTTCTAGGTTGGGTGAAGACACACATCAGAAGCACTTTGAAATGAAATGTAATGATGTTGATAATCTATTTCATAATAGTTCAGAAAATAAAAATCAAGTAATAAAATGAAAGATAAAGCTATGAGTTTTCAAAATAGAATTCATCACTTTAATTAACTCTTATATTGGTGTATATTATTTGAATAATAAAGTAGTCATTGCTAAATAACAGTTACTGGGCCATGATTATGTTCCAGGTGCTCTGATAATTATTTCCTCTATATTAGATGACTTCATTATATGATAAAATTTATTTGCTAGCTTAAAATTATTACTGGATTTCAGGACAATTAAATAACACATTTAGGTTTTAGATATAGTAGGTCACTAGTCAACATGAGTGTTTAAAATAACACAAAGAAGCTGGGCGGTGGTGGCGCACGCCTTTAATCCCAGCACTCGGGAGGCAGAGGCAGGCAGATCTCTGTGTGTTCGAGACCAGCCCGGTCTACAAGAGCAAGTTCCAGGACAGGCTCCAAAACCACAGAGAAACCCTGTCTCGAAAAAAAAATAATAACACAAAGAAGCAAAAAGTATATATAAAGAATGATGAAAATAACTGAGATAAATAAAGAAAATTTAGCTACTGAGAACTTAAGTGAGCCTTCAAATCAACAGATAATTCAAGGTCTTAAACTGGTGATCACTTGAAAAAAGTTTAAAACCAACAACTGTGGCTATAGTTTCTTTTTAACATCCTCATCAAGAAGCAAATGAAACCACTTACAGAAGTCATAGCAGTTTGAATGTTTTCTAAATTGCATGGTAAAACTATTCCAAGACCATATGTAGGGAGTAATTTCTATTAACTCTATAGGACACAGAGAGAAAGAAAAAAAAATCCTTTGAACCAGCAATACTCAAAGTTTGTTGTTCATAACATATCTCTAATTTGAGTACATCTTTGTGTAGAACCGGTTCCTTCATCCAGGACTCCTTCCCACTGTGACATCCTGTGCCACCGTAGCAGTCGTTACAGGGAACCCACACTGCCATACTGTCCTGTAATGTTCATGTGTTCCTGTATGATTCATTTACAGCTATACATTCAGTGGGTTTCAGAAATTTATGGCAAATTGTAGTTGTTTCTTTTCCCTGAAACTCCACCATGTTCACCTTGCTCATCTTTCCTAACCAACTGCCAAGACTATTTTACTGTCTCCAAAGTTTTGTGTTTTTCTGGACTCAGTAGTAGGCTGCCTTTTTATGCTGACTTGTTCAAAAATAGCCATTTTTTGTCTTGATAATAGTCTAATTTTAACACAACCCTGGTTTGAAAGCCAGATAGAATACTTTAGTTTTAGTAAATTTTGGACAAAGTTTAGGAAGGTGCATTTCATACATTCAGGTACAAAGGTATCTTTAGTAGATGGAGAATCACTGTATGTCTTAGCAGCAAGGATATGAGGGATGTTTCTTTCTAGAAAACATGTCATGTGCATTACAGTCTTCCCACTAAAATTAAGTTGATTTATTTTTTACACAAATCACACTTAATTCAGTTTGGAAGTATGCATATTCTTTATATCAATAAACACAGAGACACACCTAGAACTGTGACTCAGGCTCATTACTTTTACCTGAGCTCTCCCTCGAGAACATCAGCATGCACCACCAATCAAGTTATGTTGGCTATTTTCAGACTCATCACGTCATTCTGAGTTTCTCTGAGGACATCAGTGAACTCAAGAGTCAAGAGCTAAGATTCCTTTTTGTATACATCTTAATTTACTGAAATGTTGGGAAAAATCAACAGGTAAAAGGTATTAAAAACACAGATCTAGTTGAATGAATAAATGATATAATATGGATGTAGACTTTACAACTATTGTACAACCTTGCCAACCTCTTGCAAAAAATGGAGATATTAAAGTCAAAATTATACTCTATGGAAGTATCCTGAAGCTTGGTCCTGTGCTTATCTGTGGATCTCTGCATCTGCTTCTCTTAGTTACTGAATGAAGGTTTCAGAATGACAGTTAGGGTGGTCATTAATATGACTACAGAGGAAGGTCATTTCAAGCACCGGCTCCACTATTGTTAGGAGTCTTTTCTGGGGATATCTGGTGATATGGGGTAATCCCTGCAGATTCCTAGGAGTTTCCCTAGCATCAAATTTTCAATCAAATAAAGGGAGGATGGATTATATGAGCAAAGGGGTCAAGACTATGATGGGAAACCCACAGAGGCACAGAGTTAGTGGGAACTCACTGACTCTGGAAAGACAGCTGAGGAGCCTGCATAGGACTCAATTAGGCCCTCTGAAGGTCATGACAGTTGTGTGGGTTGGGCAGTCTGTAGGGTCTCTAGCAGTGAAACTAGGATTTATCCCTAGTGTTTGAACTGGCTTTTTGGACTTCATTTTCTATGGAGGTATACCTTGCTCAGCTTCATATAAGGGGAGGGCCTTGGTCCTGCCTTAGCTTGATTAGTCAGACTTCGTAATGAGAGGTTACCTTTTCTGAAGAGTGGATGGGGGTTTGAGTGGGGGAAAATTTTGTGTGGGGAGAAGTGGGAGGAAGAGACGGAGGGTGAACTGTGGTTGGAATTTAAAATGGAAAAAAAAAACGTTCAAATAAAATAAAAGAAAGGACGCTGAGTACAGTTGCTTTTACTGTGGAAATTGCCTTTTGTATGCAGAGCAAGATCTCATCCCTTTGTAAAAGAACTCTGAGACAGATATGAACATAACTAGAGAGCTGCTAAACTTCGTTATTCATTGAATTGAGTCACCCTATGGTAAGACTGACATCATCAGATATCAACTTGTAGTGTGCGCTTGTATAGTAACAACAGGCAAGCAAGCCCCACAGTCATAAGCTCTGTAGTATGCCTGCAACTGCATCATAGCAAAAGGAGCCTGCATGTTCTGCCTCCTACATGGCAACTGTCATAAATAAGATAAAAGTTTTACTCGAAATAATAACTTTCATTTTAGAATGTTTTATTTGTATCCTTTCTTTCTGCCAAAAATTACATAGTTGGTACTATTTTATATTAAGTCCTTTATTAAATCCTGGTGATAAATGTAATTCATTTTTATATAAGATGTTACCTTTCAATTGCTACAAGTAGAAGAATGAATATTCATCTTGATATATAAAATATTTATGGAATGAGTTGAAATAAGGAAAGAGAGTGACCAGAATACATTCTTGCCTTCCTTCCTTTGGAAGCCATTATCACATGCATTAACAGCCTATCCCTACAGGCTTTGATTTCCTTACTCATATTACACTGTAAATCTTTGGACATTGCGAACAATTAATCATACCGAGTGTGATGTAATCCTTAATATCTCTGCCCATAAGTTAAAAGGCTGAGAAGATATCAGTGAATCAATGAATCAGGGAATCAGGTTTGGAGTATCATGGATTGTCTAGCAATAAAGTGTTACTAAATATAACTGTGGCCAGTTCTAGAACAATAGTTCATGATAGGGGCTGCCATCCTACAAGATACTTGTGTGACATAACAAGTCATCACACCAAATGAGAAAATGACATATTGCAATATGAAATATTAATGGATGATTCTGGTTGAAACAATTACCAGAAAGTAAGAAAGAGAGAGAGAGAGAGAGAGAGAGAGAGAGAGAGAGAGAGAGAGAGAGCAAACAGTGAGATTGCACATACAGATGAGCCTGCCAATCAAAGTGGAACTCACAAGGTGGGAGAGAATGAACTCCCTCCAGAAAGTTAGTTGTCCTCTAAGACACATGTGTGTGGGTACACACGTGATGAAAGAATGCAGAGTCCCCTTAATATGATAGGCTATATTCAGAGTTAACAGGACACCAAAATACTGTAAATAAAAATCAGTTATGAAAAGTCCTTAAATGGTCATAGAAGAAAGAAATTCCAGTACATCTGTCTTCTGGTAAGTGGCATGCTATTCAACTCAGTCTGATTATTTCAACTTAGCATCTGGGAGCTGATCAAAAGAGTCACCAAGAATCTGGATATTGGTAATGGTACAATATATCAAGAAAATTAAATGACTATAGAGTGTGAGCTTTGACAGGTGCCTTCTGGTCTACCTTCCCTCTCAAGTATAACCATTTACTTAACTTACTCAAGTATAAATTTGGGGGAATATTTGTAGCAAAACTGCAAACATACCTATGTTTCCAATATTAGACCTCAAGAGACTATTTCCAGTTTGTATTTTTTTTTAATTAGCTTTCTAGTTTGGCTAGAAAATACTTGAGTGCGTAGTGTTGTGAAGATCAGACACTAAACCTAAAATTGTCAATTTACTAGGACACTGTCATTATAATTATTATTTTTGTTGATAATTATGAACCACAAATTCTGAACTATCAACAATCAACTAGTTATAGTATTATAATGAAGTCGAACTTGTTTATATGATTCATACTTTTCTAAAATATATGATCCACATACTTTAATATCTTCATATCTAAAGCTTATTTCAAGAAGAATTTAGGTTATTGACCCTTTATGGAGGTGAAATTAGACATCTCTTCAAGCATCCACAAAACTTTTATATTATGATTCCTCTCAAACACTATTGGTAAGCCTCTATCCTCTTGGTATTTGGAATAACTTAACCCCAGCTTGTTCAGCTCCGATCTGTGTACTGAGTCCCAAGACAGTGAACAGAAATATGAAACCTAAAATCATCTTTGAAACCATCTGATGTCCTCCATGTGCTCTTGTCTTTAGTAACCCACAGTCCAGTTGTTTGTTTTCCAATTTTATGTACTGTTTAGTGCTAACTATGAAGTGCACAGTCATGATTCAACAAACTGTGGCTTGATCAATGAGTCCTTGAACAAGTCAATGAAGAAATGCGGTTTATCTTCTAAACACTCTCCAGTATAAACAACCAAGCAATTCTTACTTTCCCACTGCCTTACATACTTATTTTTCTTTAAATCTTTCACAAAGTACTGTGCATTTTCTTAAAGTTAGCACATTATCATTTAAAAATACTCATTCATGATCATTAATTAAAAGGAAAACATCAAGATCTCCTGAGTAAATCGGGAGCATGGCGACCATGGAAGAATGCAGAAGGGGACAGGGAGGGGGGGGGGAGCGGGGAAAAATAAATAGCTCAATAAAAACAATTTGAAAACACAAATGAACAATGTTCCACATCACTAACCACTAGGTGATGCAAAAATAGTAATAAAATCTTGAATTTAATAAAATCCAAAGCACTGTTTGAAAAGGAGAAAGTAGAACAAACACAAAAATTGTACATATTTCTGTATAAGAAAACAAGAATTTAGCTTAACTAGGGGTATTAGGGTTTTATACACCAATTTTGTTCTCAGTTTTATATTTGTCTCTCTCTCTTTCTCTCTTTTTTTTCTCCTTTTTGTTTGCCCACGTGTTTTTATCTTGTTTTGTTTTTATTGGCTTTGGGTAGAGGACATTCTGGCACTCGTATGTGTAGTCTTCATACCAGCTTCATAGGTACCCAACATGAGTTAAGTCTGTGCTCCGCAGTTAAAATCTCTCATCAAACAGACAAGGAGAAATAGGGCTTCGTGATTAAGAGTGCTTACTGAGCATGAGGAGTTCCGTTCAATTTACCAGAATTCATCTAAATAGTTGAGTGTGTCTGTGAAAATGCTTGTAACTTGGAGATAAGAGGACTTGTAGGCAACTGGCTACCAATCTAGCTATAAGGTAGGTCAGTGAAAGATCTTGTCCAAAGGGAACAAAGGAGATCTGGTAGACCTGGATATACAACTGGCCTCCGTGTGTGCCTGGCTATACGCACTCTCACATATGTCACATATATGAGCATATACTTCACACATATTTCTCCCCTGTGAGTGCAACACACACACACACACACACACACACAGAGAGAGAGAGAGAGAGAGAGAGAGAGAGAGAGAGAGAGAGAGAGAGAGAGAGAGAGCTCATATAATTCCGCTTCATTTTCCCTTTTCTTTCCCCCAGTTGTTTTCAATATAATTTCTGAACTCTAGTCAGAACTCTGTTGGAACAAGACTCCACTCAGCCCTGCAGGACAGACTCTTCATTGTATAGAAAAATTATTGCCTTCAGTCCTGATTGTCCTGAGAATTCACGACTTTTAAGAACTATTCATATGGTATTCATTTATATATGTCCTCATTTCCCAGCATTTCTTGACCCCTTTTGTAAAATTATTATAACAGACATAATATGTAGCCTTAGGAAAATCAACTCAACATTGGTTCAACCCGAACCTATTAAATAATGTGGGAAAATCTACAGTAACTGTCTGTCTTCAATAACGTCTTACAGTTTCATTTTGATGCCACAAATATTACCATGTATAGGTAAATGGCATTTACAGCAATGACTGCTACCTGATGAACAAGGAAACAAGAAGTTTACACCTTTGAAAAGAGGGACAACAATAGAAAACTTCCCATGCACCCCAGAACCTCTGTGGAAAAATGGAATGCTGTTTGCAAGAGACACTGTAGGGATATGAATTTTGATGTCTTTAAACTGAACCAGTTCCTCAATGTGGAAGTTTACTTGGGAATATTGTGATGGGTTCTTATTTCTCCAAAAGGAATAAACAAGGTTTAATTGTCATCGTCACTGGTCACCAGGGCTGTACAACAACAACAAAAAAATGCTGGCATTCCTACCTTGCAGGAAAAGGACCTGACATCTTACTGAGTAACTCCAAATGCAAAGCTTTGCCCGAAACAACCAAGTTGTGATATCATTGTCTATGGGGGGGGGAGCTAAAATATTTTTGTGATGTCTTTCTTTTAGGGACTCAGAATAGTGTTGGTTCAAAAATGAATGTATTTGAAGTCATTTAAAAAATTACCTGATCTCTTTGAATAACCTTCAAAACTGCATCTGTACCAGGCCTGGGTCAGTGCACAATGGAAGGTGGTTAATTTTTAAAAGGATAATAATTTAATTTTAAAAGACACACAGTTACTCACCTTGTGTGCAACAACCTGTTTGTTGATTTTGGAGGCGGCTGGCAGGAAGCTACGCAATGATTTCTACAGCTGCAAACGGAGGTATATAGCATATCATAATATATTTATTAAGAACTAATGCAAACCACATTGAGTTATAGGAAGGAAAATGTATTCCCCAGTGCTTAGAATTTAGTGAACATGGAGAATTTGAATGAGATTATTTAGTGAGGAACAATTTCCAGGCCTATCTACACAAACAAATCAATCACTGCCTATACCCTGTGAATGTTTTCAAACAGTCTGTGTTTAATGACATGGGTCATATTTATAACTGAATTTATATTCATGCCTTTTCTGTTTTACTTTTCAAACGTGTAACTCATATTAAGACCATAAATGCAAAATATATATTCAACATAAAACCCTGGGTACCAAAGTCTCTTGTCCTTGAATTGTTCTACTATTTCAGGATATTAGCAGTTGCTCCTCAGAATGGTTACAGTGTGTCTGTGTCAAAGGATTATGCTGTGGAAGAGGATCTTTGAAACTGTCTTGGCTCGATTACAGTAAAAAGGGTGGTGGAGTAAGTAGAAAAAGTTCTATTGATAAATATCTATTGTTATTGCCCCTAGTCCAGGACTTTCTACTAATTAAAATACTAAAGAGATTCAGGACCAAACTAAAACCCAAACCAAACCAAACATCAAATCATGCAAGCACTAACTTTTCTCAGAATAAGAGCTACCTTGTGAAAGAGTGAGGTTTTCAGAAGTTCCCCCAAGATCAGTATACTTAGTAGGCAATTGTAATAACATTTTAAGGAGAACAAAATGAAGAAGACAGGCACTTAGACTTGGGGTCAGAAGATCTGAGTGTCGATCAGTGTACGGGACAACTAGAATGACACAGAGTTATAGCCACTTACCCATAAATAAATATCAGTGGTGTTCAAAGCCTGTGACGACCTTAGCAGGAAGAAGAGTCCAAAACAAGACGCATGCGCTGGTTTTAAACATAAGATGTTTTATAGATGAAGAAAGGAGCCACATTAGAGTGAAAGAGACCATAATGTAGTAAAGGGTTCTGCAATCACAATCATCCTTTAAAAGACAATTGCAAATGGGTTAAGGAAACGCTTCACGCTGTACATGAAAACAAACTCTTATGCATAAAAAACAAAGAATTGAAAAGTGGGACGGCACAAAAATAATCTACAGCTGCATGCCAACTGTCTCGAGGGGACAGAGGCGACTCTGGAAGTGTGAAGATAAAGAGAGAGCTGGTGATGGAACGGAGGCATGAACCTTAGAGGGATGTGATAGGATGGGGAGCTACAGTCGCTAAAGCACTAGTTTGCACAGATGCTGAAAACACACACGCCAAAACAAGAGAACGCACTCAGATAATTTTATATTAAAGGTATAAGCCTCAAAGAAAACAGGATACAAATTTCTTATAGCCAAAGTTACCAAAAGAGTTTAATTCCTAACAAAGTAGGCAAATACATACTAGCACTATTGAAAGCAAAAGTTTGATTCAAGTATATTTTAAACCACTTGACAATACTTATAAAGAGTACGTCGTAAGATATTTGTATCCATGGATCAGTTAAATCTCAACTCTATATCCCTGCCCTAAAGAAATTTGCAAATACTGCAGAGTCATTAAACATCAAGGTGTCTCTGAAAGCATTATCCCAATATCAAGCAATAGGAAGAAAATGCATGACAGAAGTTAAGTCAAACGAAGCCTGGTATACATAGCAGCTTAGTAAAGACTTTGGTATTATATTTATTTTTTAATTTGTACATGATTAAAAATATATAAGTAACATAATTCCATTTATATTAAATCATATATAATAAATAATGCAATTTAAATTATATTTGTAATTCACCTAAAATTTTGACCTTACATTTCAAATATTTCACTGTGCATACAGTATGATTAATACAATGGTGTTTATCTAGTTCAAAAACAATCCCACTTTTCTTTTTTGCCAAGAGAATACAATATTTTACATTCTCACCTTCCCTTGTATTGTCTGTCAGTTTGCAAGATGAACTCAACATAGCAAAGTGGAAGCTAAACATTTAATTTAATCAACACAGAAACATTCATTGTAGGCAAATGACACTAAAAAAAGCTTGTACTTAAACATATAGAGTAATTAAACTAACTTGATAATTATTAAAAATCCAGTTCCACTTGTAATGTCTACATAGCCTTTTAGACACAGCTGTGGCACACATGCAACCCTGCCAGCTTCTTGGTTGCATGTTATTCTAAAGAGTAAATAGGAGGAGTACCATCCGAAAAAAAAAAGAATAGAAAATAAAGTTGAGATTCAACAATGCTCACCCATCCCTCCTGGTTTCTGTTACACGTGCACCTTTGAAGACAGATTCTAGTGGGCTCCAAAATGCTCTTTCTGCGTTGAAATGTGTCCACAGGACAAAGTGACTTCATTTGTTAAAAATATAAAGGATTTTATTCTTTGCATTGTTGTAATATAAAGAGATTTTATCTTATCTGTTTTCTGGTCAAGCAGCTTTATATAAATCGTATATGAAGTGGGGACTTAGACCAAGATAATTCCCTGCCATGAATTGTATGAAAATGTGTTGTGGAATAATCTTTCTGTACACTGTGAAGATGTGACTCTCATTTTGGTTTAATAAGGAGCTGAACGACCAAGAGTTAAGCAGGATTTCCAGGCACAGAGAATGCTGGAAAGAAGAAGGGAGGAGTTGCAAAGAGTTGCCAGCCAGATGGAGAGGGACCAGAATGGGCTTTACAAAGTAAAGATAAAAGAGCCACGTAAAATAACATAGATGAAAAGATATGGATTATTTTAAGTAGTAAGAGATAGCCAGTAACAAGCCTAAGCTACCTGTTGACTTTTCATAATTAATAAGTTTCTGCGTGGCTATTTGGGAGCTGGCAGGTGGGATGAAAAAGTCGGACTACAGAAATGGTTACTTGAAAATTCAAGTAAGAAAATGTGGATACCGGCGCATTGTAGAGGATTGGAAATATTTACTCAGGTATACCAAAAAAATCAAAGTCACTAGAAAGATCTTAGAAGAACAAGAATGTTGCCCTTTTGCCCAGATTTGAAGTACAGCTAAGCATGGGAATAGAAGCAAGTTATTTAAAATTTGTTCTCAACAGTTTCTCATGATAAATTGTCTACAAACTTTGTAAATGATGTTTCTGCCACTTTTTTAATTTTCAATTTATTCTTAACCATTTGAAGGTATTTTTGACGAAGAAAGTAAGTTTCCTAAATTTCCCTTCGGGAAGTTAGCACTTCACAAACTTTGGTACATATGTGTAACTAGCTAAGCCTGCAATTCACCACTAGATGGCACCAAAGGTTTGTTTACCATACCGTAGGCACTGCACGCCTGTCATAAACCTTTGCTTTTTTTCTCAACTTAATCAAGAAGAGACAACCTTAATAAAAAACATTCTTAACAATGTCTGACTCCGCAGTGTTTCACTCGTATGTTTTTATGTGTAACAGACTTTAAAAAGTGAAAGATTTATACGATCTGGAGTCTTTAAAATGATACAAAATAACTCAAATACACACTATAGAGGAGTCATTATCCCTTCAGAATTCTTGAGACACAGCTGACAAATGGTACAGACTTCAGAATTATTTCATATGTAATGATAGTGTGCCCATATATATATATGAATATATACATGCCTATGTATATATAATGATTACAATGACGCTGTTTATAAGATAATCACAGCTTAGCCTCTTTTACCCATGGGGCACTTCACTGCTGAAGGTAACTACAGCACTATTTACAGCTGGACCTGCTGGCATCATAATGAACACCACTGTGAGCTGTAAGATGCAGAAGTTTAATTTTTTATTTAATTGACTTGAGTTTTCAAGGCATAAAATTTAATTAGGTTTATTCTCACAAAAAATAATAATGAGATAATTTGCTACATAAAGTTTTATGTCGGAATTCCTTTTAAGAGCAAATTCCATGCAGCCTGCATGTTGTAACCTTCATGGAATCTCTCGCTTTGATTAGTATGACTCAGAGAGAGTTTACCTGACTGACAGACTTTCAACTGAAGATCAGAGAAGAAGGGAAGTTAACAATAGAATTAAAATAATGAGTATATTCTCTTAACTAGATGCCAATCTTCATAATGTACTATTTCACAGTTCAGTTAGTAACTAATATTTCCCTGTAGTGTGCTCTGGGGAGTCTGTTTTCAAGTGGTCCTTTTTGTTTTGTTTTGTTTTATTTTACAGAGCGAGTTTGGTCCCTTTTAAACACTCACTGATTATACTTGGATCTCTAGGGCCTGGATGAGTTAATCTTACAACTTTCCCAATCTAAAGGTAATCTTTTTACTTTAGAAAGTACATATTCTTTCTAAATATGTACTTTCTAAAGTAAATGGGAGGCTGGGAGGAGGAGGAAATTTTTTTCAATAAAAAATAAAAAACATCATAAAAAAAGAAAGTACATATTTTCTATGACCAGCTAGACCATTTAAAATCACATACTCAATCACCAGTTCAGCACTTCCAAGTAAAAGACAAGGAGCATGCTTCCAGATTGTCGTATATATGCTGTCCACTTGAAATTATGTCATTTCTGGTTTGGTTACACTGATAATTTGCTTTGGTTCCATTGATCAGAGAGGAATAGCAAGGTTTACTTGATTCATTACACATTTTCAGGCATAGATTGTGACACACAGATGCCTTATTTGTCTTTGTTGAAGACATTAATAAATTCATAAATGATCCATGGCCATTATCTAATGGACATTTCTACACTAATCCCCAATTCAGTAAATTCAGAAGTAATGTGTAATATTAACAACTATAATATGCTGATGGTGTGTCCTAGTCTGCTGTAATAAAGACCATGACCAAAAGCAATTTGAGAGCCAGGTGTTGGTGGTGCATGCCTTTAATCCCAGCACTTGGGAGGCAGAGTCAGGTGAATCTTCGTGAGCCCAAGGCAAGCCTGGTCACAGAGCTAGTTCCAAAACAATCAAGACTATTATACAGAAAAACCCTGTTTCAAAATTTAAAAAAAGCAATTTGGGAAAGAAATTGTTCATTTCATCTTGCATATTACAGTCCATCATGAAGGGAATCAGAGCAGGATCTCAAAAAGAGACCTGGAGGTAGGAACTGGAGCAGAGTCATTGGATGTGTGCTGCTTACTGGCTTCTACCCTATGGCTCGCTCAGTTTGCCTGTTACAACCCTGAACCACCTGCCCAAAGGTGAAACCACTGACAATGGGCAGGATCTTTCTATCAATCATTAGTCAAGAATATGCCCCCATAGATTTGTATACAGACCAACTCAAAGGTGGCATTATCTCAGGTGAGATTTCTTTTCTCAGGTGACTCTAGCTTGTGTCCATTAAAATAAAAAGCTAACCAGTATGCAATACTTTCTTTCTACAAGTCACATTTGCAAAGAGGTGGAGATTGTTATCACCAATGTATGCATGGAGAAAACTGGGTAATTGTGGAAACTGTCATAGTAGCCTAACATAAAAACAGGGAAAGGCCAATTATTATAAATAAGAAACCCTTCTTTGAAACCTTAGTATGATATTTCTTATTCCTTAAAACTCAGTGTTTTATAGTACTCAAGTCTATGTTGGTCAGATTTAACATTTGAAGGTTGTTAGCATTAAGGAAGGCATAATTTACTTACAGTCAGTGTTATCAACAAAAAGAAGAAGGGATTAACATTTTGTTCTCATCACCTAATGGAAATAATCCATCTCAGCATTTTGTTTGTTTTGTTTTGGTTTGGTTTGCTGCAACAGTACTTATTTAGTAAGGATCACATGTCAAGCAGGGGCCTGGTTACTAGGGACTCAACCTTCCTGTCTTCTGCTCTCAAGATGATTGTATTCTCAGAAGGAAGAAGGAGTATGAAACAAATGAAAAAGAAATGCAGAACAAGTACATTTGACAGTTAGTCATCGAAAGTATTAAGCAGAAATTAAGAGAGATCAAATGGATAACCTCTGGGTAAGGCTGATTTAAAATGAATGATCAAGAAAGACCTCCCTGAGCAAAAATAACTTCTCCTTGCAGAAGATTTAAGGACATTCACAACAAGATCTGAAAGAGTCACTCCAATTGTAGCGAAGAGTAGTGCAAAGGTCCCTACTATGGAGATGAACTTAGCGCATTAGTAAAAGAAAATAAAGAAAAAAAAAGAAAAGAAAGAAGTAAGGAAAGAAGGAAGGAAGGAAGGAAAAAAGGAAGGAAGAAGAAAGAACTTAGTGCATTAGTAAAAGAAAAGATAAAAAGGAAATAAAAGTCCAGTTCATGAGTGTTTTGCCTCTCTATTGCTCGCAATGTAGCATTTTCAGAGACCTTGTACCTATCCCCAGGCCTTGTATTATATTACTTCTTCTTCTCCAAGTTCTTTGAACCTTAGAAGCAGAAGTATCAATGTTTTGTTTGGTGGTGAACACTTAACCATCTCAGAACTGTGTGTAACCATGCAGTTCACTGAAAGACTTCTCTGGATAAAGATAAAAATGGCACAAGACTGACCCCATGAACAGCTAGACACAGACTGAAAGGAGCCTAAAACCTTGCTTATCACTAGTTCGTACTGATTGGGCAGGCATTGCCTTCGATTTTGGACCCACTTGACTCCACCAGATTCCAATGAACAACCCCAATCGAATGGCCACACAGGTGGCCCTGGGTAAACTAAATAGATCACTAAATAAAACTACATTTGACGAATCTTGAGGAAGGACAGGTAAAAAAGAGAGGGGCTAATGAGGTGGGAAAGAGTCTTTAAATGTATGAGTTTGCTAAAGAACAAACTTATAAGGAAATCTAGTTGGGTTGATACTTGCCAAACCAAGAGAAAAACAGAGGGCTAGAAAGTCAAGCATGTTAACAGGCAGCAAGAGACAGAGGTGTGGGAAGCCAGACAGTGTTGGCAAGAAAGGGGGTCATAAGTTACATGATTTTTCTCTCTTTTTATTATTATTATTTATTTAAAAAGAAAACAAACTATCTTTTTTCATTTTACATACCAATCCCAGTTCCCACTGCCTCCCCTTCTCCCGTTCCTTCCACCTATCCCTCCACCCCACTCCTCATCTGCTCCTCAGAGAGGGTAAGGCACATTGCATTGGGGAAGGTCCAAGGCTCTCTCTACTATATCTAGGTTGAGTAAGGTATCCATCCAAGGGGAATATGTTCCCCAAAAGAATAGGTTGTACAAAAGTACAAGTAGTAAGGAAAAATCCTGGTGCCACTGACAATGGTCCCACAGTCTGCCCTAACTGTCACCTACATTCAGAGGGACTAGTTTGAACCTATGCTCTTTCCTTTCCTGTCCAGCTGGAGTTGGTGAGCTCCCATTAGCTCAGGTAGACTGTTTCAGTGGGTATCTCCACCATGGTCTTGGCCTGTTTGCTCATATTCTCATTCCTCCCATTCTTCAACTGAATTTTGGAAGCTAAGTCCAGTGTTCCAATGTGGGTCTCTGCCTCTGTTTCCATCAGTTGCTGGATGAAGGTTCTATTTTGATAATTAAGATATTTATCAATCTGACTACAGGGCAAGGGAAGTTTGGTCACTCTCTCCTCTATTGCTCAATATTCCAAAGAAACCAATTAAAAAAATACAGTACACAACTAAACAGAGGATTCTCAATAGAAATTAAGAAACAGAAATGTTTTTAAAAAGAGGAAAGTGTGTCAAATATGTCCAAAAGATAAGATTGGTTGGTCCATGAAGGGGACAAAATGGAGTTTATTGAGATCTTGGAAAAATAATTTCAAGAGAAAGATGAGGGTAGAAGATCCGTATACAAGTATGTAAAGAATACGGGTAGGTTACTGAAAAGTCTTGCCACAAAAGAAAATAAACAAATTTATCAGAGAGAAACATGACATTAAATTTCTCTTAATATAAGGGCTATCAAGAATGTCTTAATACTACAGGAAATTATATAGTTATAAATCATGACATGTGGAAGATAATGAGTTGTCACAGTAGTAAAACTTAAAAAACAAGGCTCAGACCACACATAGAGAGAAATGGACTTGGTGAATGTGGAGACATCATCACATGCATAGAAGGAAGCTAGTATAGCCTCAAAAGTGTTACAGGTTCAATAGTGAGACTCTGAGAAAGATCAAGACCACTTAGTGTGTGTGCGCGTGCACACACGCGTGTGGGTTTTAATAGGTACATGTGAATTCATATGCATATCAATGCTATATTTGTACTGATAGAGACCAGAAATCAGTGTCTATCGTCCTCTTCAGTTCTTCTCCACCTTAATTTTTTGAGACAAAGTCTCTCATTGAAGTGAAACTCACCAATTCAGGTAGACCAGCTGGTCAGGGAGCTCTGGAATCACTGTTCTCTGACCCATCACTAATTGGATTGCACATACGCACTGAACTTGCATCCTCATGCTTGTGTGTAAAGCACATTGCCAACTGAACCATCTTCCCAGTCCCTCATTTCTCTCTTACTAAAGAAGTAAATCTATAGTAATCATCTGAATCAAACCAAATGAGTAATGAAAAGAATGCAACCCTACCAAGAAGGCTAGTGTGTAAGTCACACTGAGAGTCCATTTAAGGTAGAAGTTCTGAAGTGTAGTGGAAGTATATGAATAGCTACTTCTCTTATTGCCAAATGACTCAATGTATTTTTTTCTATTTAAATTTACTGTAATTCTGGGAAATGATTACTAATAAAAATGTGTTTGCTATTATCCTGCAGTTCTCTTCATTTGTACAGTTTATCCTATAAAGGGAAAGCAATAAGCACATGAACTGAAGTCCTTAGTGCCCAAGTTCTAGAGGCATAAAAACCAAAGTCCATTGAAGGTCGGAGGAAAAAATGCCTACTTATGAGTTCCTGGTGAATCCTACACTATACAGAAACCCATGTTCAGCATGTCAGTATTAACTCATCATTCCCAACAAATTGATTAAGGAATCAGATGTGGAAATATTGATTAAGGAATATCCATTGGCTGATTTTTACAGGCATGTATGCGGTGATTATTTTGAGTTGCAAATTGGGGTAAAATTACATATTTGTCACATCCATATGTACACATGAATATGTAGGTAAATATATATATATATATATATATATATTACCGTGTGTATAGTATTTAGAATGTGTGTGAAAATAAGTATAGTAAACCAGTGTACTCAAGCTTTAATATGCAATATCCACGTATCATTGGGAAGCCAGGAGGAAAGGCAACTGAGGATTGGAGAGTCTAAAAAAATGACGTTATCTTTACAGCACCAAGATTGCTAGGAAAACAAGAAAGAAGCAGAGCCACTCCCTCTCTTCTCCCAAACCTCGTTGAAAGGAAATCGCTTAATTGGGCAATAAATCCTCCAGCTCTGTTGAAAGCCGGTCTTGTGCCAGATATCCACTGCACATCAATGAACCAGACCAACTCATTCCAGGTGGCAGCAACTCAAAGCCCACGAGGGAGAAGGGAAAGCACACAAGCACCGAGAACAAGAGAAAGCTAGCCAGGGATTCTCCTTTGAGTTGAGGTGATTAACGTGTAACACAAATATATATTTTCTCATCACACACAAATTTAGGCTTATTCATATGCTCAGTTATCATCACCCATCCTAACATGTGCCGACATGGAATTAGTAACACAATAAAAGAAATGAAATGCTTCCTTTTTTCACTCAGCTAATGAATTTATGTGTATTTTTTAATGTCTGACATCTATTCTTGTGCTAGGAATGCAGATAAAAAAGCCAATAACACAGAAGTCGAGAAGTGAATACACAATGAACCCACGATGAAAAGCCATGAGCACAGCAGGGGACATAAAAGACTGAGTAGTCTTTCTCTGAAAGCTGTGAGTCCAAGGAGGACTTCAGCTTAGGAAAGGAGGAAGGAGCAGCATGAGATGGAATGAAGGGAAGATCCAGTGCAGTGAGATTTCCAGAAAAGAGAAACTCAAAGCTTTCCCTTGTCACTGAAGAGCACACTGTGTATGAGAATTGCAAATAGTTGTTTATAGTTTAGGGAAAGGTACCATAAAAGGAAAGGGGGTTGAGGATGTAGTCAAGCACCACAGAATAAATCTGTGCACTAGACCAAGCTTGTACCCCCTGTAAAGAAGCAGCTACATAAAGACTGAATAAGATGAGACAGAATGGTAACAGTGTTTAAACAAATAAATCTGTAAGTGCAAAGAAAACAGATTGTAAGTGAGACACTTAATTTCCCCTCCAAGAAGGGAGGGAGCAGATAGCAAGTGAAAAGTGCACAACTGGAGGGTTTCCATTCGCTATACAGTAGTGGCGGCTACTCAAGCAAAAGAAAAAACTCAGTGAGAAGGTCCAAAACAAAGTGGAAGGCAAGGACTGACAGTCGGTTATCCTCTGACACATGAGCAGATGTGCACACACACACACATACACACACAGACAGAGAGAGAGAGAGAGAGAGAGAGAGAGAGAGAGAGGGGGAGAGAGGGGGGGGGGGGAGGGAGGGAGGGAGGGAGGGAGAAAGGGAGGGAGGGAGAGAGAGAGAGCTAAGAGACAATGCTACAGAAATGAAAGGGGTAGGGAAATCCATATGAAGAAGTGTTTTCCAGCATTGTGGAGATTGTGGAGTATGCACTGGTTTTGTGGAGTGTTTAGTGGCAGCCATTTGTTTTCCTATCACATTTCAAATTCCCCTTTATCTGAAAGTGAATCCCATTTATCCATTTATCCATTTCAGCCCCAGAGGTCCTGGTTGGTATTTCAAAATCCCTTCTGGATTCAAGTTATCAAGATATTTGCACAATAAGTCTCTTTACCAACTAAACCATCTTGATAGTCTTTTGATTTTTAAGGCAGTCTTTCTCTTCGGTCCAGGTGGACGTGGCTCCATCTTCCTATATGAGTTTTCCAAGTGCTGAGACTGCAGGAGGCATGAGCCATCATCATGGCCTCCTACTGTTGCCGTTCGTCTTGAACCTGGTAGCAGTCAATATTCCCAGGTATTTTCTTATGAACAAGTCAAGTGAAAAAAAGGTTTATTAAATTATGCCTGGGGTCTGGGAATATATTTGTAGAGTATTTGTTAAGTAATAGAGGAGACCCTTTTTGGTCTCCAGCAACATAAAGGACCTGTAGCATTGGTACTTACCTGTGATTCCAGGACTTAGGAAGGGAAGGTAGGGGGTAAGATTCAAGGTTCTTTTCAGCTACCAAACTAGTTTGAGGTCAGCCAGACTATACGAGATGTTAAAGAAATTGCTTTTGCTGAACACTTTTATCACCAAAGCTTACACTTGCATATTTTCGAATCGAAAAATGAAACTTCTCATCATTTTTTCCCACTAAGAAGCTGTATTGTAATACTATTTTGCAGTTTTCTGAAACCCAGCGGAAGTAAACATGAGTACTGCACTTCTGTTGATCCCGTGTAGAGTGAATGAAAGGTAGTTAAGTGAGCTCAGATGGCCAGCAATTCAAAAACCTTGGTACCAACAGTCTTTAAACATTACACGACATATGACCAGGCACGAGATACAGGCACCTTAAATGGACCACATGGGGAAAGTACTGAAGAGACAATACAAGGGAGACTGAGCTGCACACTGAAAAACCAAAGCCAAAAGACATGCTGAAGTGCATGAGAGTGCAGGCCTTTGTTTCAGAAGGGCGGCCACTTCATCACCATGGTTTCTCCAGTCAGACCAAACAAGCTGCAGGTTACAGTATCTGACACTCTTCCATAACTCAGTGCCGTTGACTGTAGGGCATGCTATTCCTAGATCACCTCCACCCATTTTCACCTTTGTTCCCATTATTTCCCCATGATTCACCTGGAACAATCCCTATACGGAGACCCCCTTCGCTTTCTCTCTGTTTCAACAGCGCACTGTCTATACTCATATTACAACAACTACTCCATTGATTATTGAGACTGCCTATTTGCTGGGATTGTCCTCTTGAAGCCAGGGGCCATGGTTCCTCATCCTGACACCCCTAGTATCACATACAGTGCCTGGCACTTTAGAAACACAGAAAACAATGTTTGCTTGTGTTTTAATAAAGGCTGTACTTATAGCAGTGAGATCAAATGGATAACAATACTGACAAAGGAATATTATTTGGGAGTGTCATAAATTAAGAAATAAGGTTTGATTATCTGTGACCTAAAATAAATGTTACAGATAACATCCAATTTAAGAGCTTAAGCCATGTTAGTATGTTTAAAATGGAAACAAAATAAATAGGGATCACTGTTTTGTCTTTAGTGTTGTACTTTGCAAAGACTATATTGAAATACTATTCCCTCCCCAAACTGCCTTCTCCCATTTCTTCTTGCACATCTGTGGACTCTGCTTTTTCCTAACTAGCACTTGTGGTGTAAAATTTAAAAATATTAAAAGATAGGTGGTAGAAAACAAAAGAAAGGAAAGTAAATAGCTCGGATGAAAGTTACCTGAAAAATCAGCTATTAGAAACTTATATGTCTTAGAATAAATAAAGCTGATGAACATGTCAAAAATTACAATGTAAATGAAAAATGCTTCATTAAAATTTTTACATAATAATAAGAAAAAATAGAAAACCATAAAACACAATGGTTTAATATTAAAACACCGTGAGAACACAATGTTAAAGACATTTACTGATGCAAATGATCAGTCAGACTAGAATAAAAAGGGGACACAAATTCTTGTCAAGGAAGATGGACAACAAAAGCCACCATGTTAGATGGCCTTAGTATGTCTGTGAAATACAAAGGCTCACTTAACAAAGGCAAAAATGCTCTTTTAAAGGGTATAAATATGCAGGTTGATATTCAAACTTGAGTTGAAATACACAAAGGTTTTCATTACTATACATCTCCAAATATATTTCTATGGTTCTGATACCAATGAAAATGGATATTTAATATGCAATAAAATCTAAGATATTCTGAGAGATCCCAGAACTTGAGCACTAAGAGGTATCCCATGCTGATCACACCCAGATGTACTTCTGGTGTGAACTAGCAGGAGCAATTAGATTGGCTGCTAAGGAGATTCTAGAACAGGAACAAAAGTAACAGTCAGAGATGAAGACTATACTTATCTGTGGGTTTAAGGACAAATACTTATAGATTGTTGTTAAAGGATTATGCTAGTTTAATGGATTAGTGGTTGCATATTCTCCTCCAAGTTAGCTAGGCTTCAGAACCAGCATGCTTTCCTTCTTGTTGAGCAGGTTATGTACAATTAGAGAGATTTTGTTTACCGATAAGGTATATATGCTACTACTGCACCCTGAGGGTTACTGTGCCATGCTGGTTGCGAATGTGGTTTATAGATACCATAGCTGAGTAGGACTGTTGGCTACATTTTTCCTTTGCAACAGATGGAGACCACTATAGAAAATCACAACCAATAAGAATGCAGATTTTTGGAGCCCAGTCCAAGTGGAATCATCTAGAAATCACACCTGTACCTAAGGCTTCGGGAGCATTGCAGCAGCAGAGACGGAGACATTGCAAGACTCGGAGGAACAAGGTTTTTGTTATGGGATTCTGTCTCCTGGTAACATCAGAAAATACACCCATAAAATGTCATCAACATGCCAGGTGGTGGTGGTGCAACCCTTTATTCCCAGCACGCAGGCAGCAGATTTCTGTGAGTTTGAGGCTAGAGTGGTCTACAGAGTGAATTTCAGGACAGGTTCCAAAACTACACAGAGAAACCCTGTCTTGAAAAAAAACAGGAGGAAAAAAAAATGAAACAAAACTCATCAACATGACTTAACAAGGATGTCACCAATGGATATGTCAAAGTGGATGGGGAAAATCCCAGGAGGTATTAATCCTACACAAAGAACTATGTGTAACTGAGAAAATCTGGGAGGAGGAGAAGTGGTCTTTCCCAGGCAAGAGCACGCCAATTGGTTTTTCAGTGGCAAATGGTCATGCAAATGGTCATTCCTAGAAACACGCATATAAGCATCATTATACAGGTTGTATTTAGGAACACACACACACACACCTGTACATATATGAATGCAATGACAATTAGTGAAATAAAAGGCCAGGAATTTGAAGGTGTGCTGGTAGACAGGAGGGTGAAATGCTATAATTACATAACAATCTCAAAAATGTTAAAAAATGATCTGCTAGGAATAAAAAAATCAAAAGATATGCAAACGGTACTGTCAGCCAGAGGGCTCAATGGGTAAAGGTGCTTGTGATCAAGACTGACACCATAAGTTCAATCCCTTGGACCCACATGGTAGAAGGGAAAGACTTATTTGGCAAATTGTCCTGACATCAACATGCACACTGTGGAACTCAGGCATGTAAGTGCATGCAAATACACAAAATAATAAATGCATTTTTTTTTAAAAAAAAAAAAGAATGGTCAGATGTCGTAGGCAGCATAGAACAAGTGTCAGTCAGAAACTAGCTACCCAGTTTTTAATTGTTTTGAGATTACCTGGTCTCCCTTTGTACTTCCTATAGCATTTGGGGAATGACTAAATATAGTGAAATTTGGAAGTATAAAACTTATAGAATTATGTAAGAAGAAAACTGGGTATCTGTTTTATAGACATAAGGCAATATAAATTAGATGACATTTTACTGAGTTTTTCAAGTGCTGTTTGAAATTGAATTTTTCCCTCCTGCTCTTTCTCGACCTCATTTGTAGCCAGTGACTTGAAAACAGTAGACACATTGGGCTTGACTCTGAAAGCTGGCACTTGACTTAAAACAAACTTTTCTATAACCAAATGCTCAATACACTTATTTTAAAATTAAACTTAATTTTTTTTTATTTTCATGAATTTGCGTGTCATCCTTGCGCAGGGGCCATGCTAATCCTGTCTGTATCGTTCCAATTTTAGTATATGTGCTGCCGAAGCGAGCACTAAACTTAAAAATTTATTAAACTGTTACTTCCCTCAGTCTAAAGTCACTGACAGCTAGAATATAATCCTTCGTCCATTATTGCATTCACAAACATGTGTGGCCTCTACCTGACCCTGCTGGTGTGTGTTAACTCCTTTTTCAGAGATCACCTTCACGTACACTGACAATTTTATCTTTAGAACCCCCAGTATGCAACAGGACCCATACACCTAGAGATGTGTTTATTGGCTGAATCCCTTCAGGCTCTTTGGATCCCATATTCACCTTTAAAAAGCAATTTGATGTGTCCGATTTTCCATCTTCACTACAGTGGAAAAAGGAATGTGATGGGTACCGAGAGTGGATCTGAACTCCCATGAATACTGCTTCACTCCCACACTCTTCTTGCCTTTCCTACCCATCCCTCCCTTTCTATTCATCTTTACACACAAGTTCACCCTCCTGAAATACAAGGTTGGGGTAAGTCTTGAACGCCTGCCTTTTATCTAGGCTTTTTGAAGGCTCTCCTAACTGCTGGCTGCATGTCCAGCACCTTCTGTTAACACTGGAGATGTGAGTGAAGCTAGGGGAGGGTTACAGAATTGGAACTGAACACAGTTCATAGTACAGGATTCTCTTATCTTATAGAAGCACGGTGGACATGCAAGGATGGCCTCACTGGAGTAAGGTCTTAACTTGTACACGATACTAATGTCACCATCGTAACTGATGCACGTGGTGGCCTGACTGTTTAGAGATCATGGAGCTATGCCCTGTACCAGAACTGGTACAGTGCCACATTAAAAGGGTCCCATGGATCCCTGCTGGAAAGGTCATCCTCCTCCCAGTGCCCACAGGACTATTCCCTCCATTCACGGGATGTTAGAACGCGGGTGAAGTTTAAGTAGGGGAGCAGGCATTTTGTAAAAAATGTGCACTTGCTCAATTCAGTCTGTATTTTGGAATGTTTTAGTTTCTAGCTGTCTTATCACGTTCTCTTAAAACGCATCATTTAAAATGTGCGCACACAATCTGTGCACCCTACACTTGGGACTGCCAGTGAGTTATGAAATTTTTAGCTTCTGTAAGTGGCAAACTAAGACAGAAAAACAACTCCCAGAGGCAGGAAAATAGGAGCTAACAGAATGGGAAGATTGGGCACTGTCAATCAACAGCACAGGATCTGAGCCAGAGCCCCTCAAAAAACTCAGAACTGGTTTCTAAAACAGCACAACTGTCGGTTTCATTCCCTTGGATTCCTGAAATTTGCTGAGGCCTCAAAATAAATTATTTCCTTCCATTAATTTTCTATAAATAGTAGGGGGAGTAGGTCTCGTTATAACTCAAATTCACAGTTAAAAAATATGATTTATAACCAAATCTACATGTAGGTTAAAATCTAATTTAAAAATATTTTTATTACAGAATAACCAGGAAGATGGAATGGCATGGAATAATGCAAAGAAGGTGGTGCACTAATTCTGTGACTCTTTAATTCTATCTCTTCAATAAGTTGTTAAAAAGTATTCTAGGTTTACCTGATCTAATGGGAACTCACCAACTGCATCCAGACAGGGAAGGAACCAGCATACGACCAAAGTAGACCTTCTGAGTGTGGGTGACAGCTGTACAGCCGGGGCAGACTGCAGGGCCACAGGAAGGGGCACCAGGCACCAGGATTTACCCCACTGCTTGTGCTGACTTGTTGGAAGCCATTCTCTTTGGATGGCTACTTTGCTCAGCCTAAATATAGTGGGGAGAGCCTTGATCCTTCCTTGGAGTAATGTGCCTTGCCCTTGGGGGGGGGTTGGATCAGAGGAGGGAGTAGGAACTGGGATTGGTATGTGAAATGAAAAAAGATGTTTTTTTTAATAAAATCAAAAAATTAAAAATATTCTAGGAAGAGCTCCAAACATTTCCAAAATTTGTTAGTTCTTCTCCACCTTTCCTAATTTAAAAGCTGCTGAGATGGATTTGTCACTTATGAAAAAGCAAACTTCATTTATTGTTTGAAATCAGGAAATGTAACTAACTAATAATTGAACTTGCATACCAACCAGCAATAAATGTTATAAGTATTTTACTACTTTGGACACACACTATGTAACTTTTCCCGGAGAAATATAAATAAATGTCCATTCACCAATCATCATCACAGGGCACTGATGTCTAACTTTGTCAACTAATGAGTTTGTTGTGGTTACTAACAAAATCACAGTGGCCTGAAGGCAGTACCCCAAACTCACCCTAGCATGGTTTGACAGCCCACAAATCTGCATTTCCTGTACAGCTTGCAGACGCTTGGTGGATGCATCTCTTTTCCCCAGCAAATGTTGCTTATATACTTGGGGGAGGCACCTTGTGAGCCTTGTAACTTTCAGGAGCTTGCTGAGTCCTGCATGTTTCATTTACACCCTGGGTCGCATAAGCCTTTTTCTAACTGTTCATACTGTCCTCCCTGCATTTGTAAGCTCAATCTTTTGAGCTACTCAGAAGACAGAATCACAATTAGATGCAGAAGTAATGGTTCCTAACACTCCATGTCTTGAGGGATGCCATTCAGAGGAACCTCAGGATAAATCATTGCTGACTTGAATGTTACTTGCATTTTATTTACCAATGTCTTTAAGTCCAAATGTTCCCATTTTGGGATAAAAGCCAGGAACTGCATGTACTTTTAGATAAAATTCTGAGAAAAACTGAAGCATAATTTTCTAGAAACTATAGAATGCATGTTTCAAATAGGTTAGAGACTATATTGCACACACTCGGCATTCTATGCTCCTAACAGCATAATAGTTCCTGCAACTAAAAGATTTCTATTTGCCTAAAGGATGTCAATAACAAAACTCTTCTTGGTTGCTGGAATTTTTAAAATTTATTTTTCTTTTAAACAGAAATCTTATCCTAATATTGGGACTAAGGAATCGTGGTTCGACAGAGCACTCATTTGAAACTGGGTAACACTGATTCAGGGAAACCTAAGTCAATTCTGCTCATTGCAATGGAGAATTATCACTTACACAAAATAGGATCTGAAAAGTAAAAAAAAAAATGATTGTAGAAGTAGGAATATAACATAAATAATGAAAAATTCTGTATTGGTTCACAAATAAAATCCTCTGTGATATCGGAAGTGCTCTAATTCATAAGATAATACATTATGGACTTATATTAACATACTTTTATTTAAAATTATAGTAGGATTTTGCATGTAGTTGTGATTCATCATTTTGAACAGGGATTATACTCTAAGAACTCTTGTTGTATTATACCATTAGATTTTCAGACAACAATGTGAATTCTTTCACAGTAGATATCTGAATCATACCTAAGAAAGGGCGGGATAAAACTATCATGTGCCTTTTAATTTGCATAATTAAAAAAATATTACCCACATTGTGCTACCATCTATGAGTAAATTCCTAAATTCATTCCACAAACACCCAAACAGCCAGAAACCCAGAACAGTTTGGAGTTTTCAGCTAAATAACGGTGTGGAAGGTTTGACTGTGTGAAATTCAATAACTTCTTACTAAAATATGTCAAAAAATTTATCTATGTCTACCAAAAATATGAGCAGCATATTTAACTGAAGAACTAACACACTTCTTTGATAGCTTCCTTGAATAAGAAATTCTCTAAGGCATACTTTGAGGGGGTTTCAGCCACAGAATTCCTGTAATTTCCTACTTTAACTTCCAAGATTTGAAAGTTTTCTCCTTCATATGATTATTGATGATGGTAAACATTGTCAAATGTGTCATTTACAAACTTGAATTAATTTCAGCAGAAAGAATAAAAAAAATGAAGTAGTTAATACTTTCAATGAAACAAATTGCTAAATTATTCCTCCAGGTTGCTTTTCAGCCTACTTTGGTTCTTCTTTGAGAAGAGAGGGTGGGGTGAGGAGTTCTGGAGAGCAAATTTTCATCATGAGTCATATGCTGGTCTCAAGGCGCTACCTTCTCGACCCTTTGATTCCTGTGGAATAGTTCAATTTTCTTAGTCATTGAGGGTTTAGTGAGAGCCTGAGATTTGAGAGAGGTGTCTAGTTTCTTTCAAGTTAATTAATAGTGTTGTGTCCAACTCAAACATGAGCTCTTTCCCGTCTGGGTTATCAAAATACTTGCCTTCTGCTATTGGTGAGACACTACAAAGTTACTGACTTAGAAGAGGGAAAAACAATTGCCATTTGATGAAACTAGCTACAGAGCACTTGCTGTCACAGACTTCCTTAAAAGTAAGTGAACGAACACCTTTTTGAAAAATTTACTTCATGAGAGAAGTTGGCCTAAATATAGATAATTTTAAGTCAGCCTGTTTACTAAAACTGGCTAATAGGATTCCTGGGAGTCTAGGGTAGGGGCTGTGTAGAGGACAACAACAACAACAATAATAAAAGACAAAATAAAAAGAAATGATAATTAAGAATTGTACTTAACATTCTTAATTCTGGGATATAATTTAAAGATTAATGTTGATGTACTTGAAATAATAAGTCCCTGTATTTAATTTTTATTAAATATATTTTCACATTTAATACATTTTTTCACACCCATATACACATACAAAAGTAGGGAGGCCTTAGAAACATGTTTATATCTAAATATACCTATATATAATACTGTGAAACAAAATCTGAATAAAAATTTTATTCCAACAACATTGTTCTATTTTCAATTTTGTTTATTGTTTAAGTCCTTTTTTTTAAATCACAGTGGAAATTAACTTAGGCTTATTCATCCAGTTAGTGCCTATTGTCCACTTCATCAAATGCCAACACGTAGAATCAACTCATTCATACACTCTATTTACTGTGACCATCCCACCATTCATTGCCTGTCTTTTTTTCCTTTTAACGGCAATATTGTGATAAGATTGTGAAAAGGTGGAACTAACAGGTTTATTTATATATATATATACCATTTCTTCAAGTATCCAGAAAGCAGTACATTTTATGCATTGTGCATTAGAAAACTACTGATGATATTACTTCTAAGTATATGAGAGTGGCTCCTGGTGGGAGTGTCATAAAGTTGTATGTCATCGTGTATGACAAGGATTTACAGCATTCTAGATTTTTCACAACTCTTCCGTGTTAGTGAATGACGTTAAGATTTCATTTCTCTACTCTCAAGTGTCAAATGTGGGATTTCCAACCACAAATAAATAAAGTACACACTCCGCATGTGTAGTGCAAATGCCCAGTAAACAGAGTGACATGGAACAGGCCTGTAGTTGTCATCTAGTAAGAGGCTCGACAGGGAGGTCCTGATTTTGTGAAGGCTGTGACTCATCTCCCTGTTCCAAGTGAATACTGTCACTGTCCCATGTCAGACATAATGACATAAAGGCTGCTGAGTTGGGTTAATGGAGTGAGGGAAAGAAACTCATTTGCACAAATGGGTGGTACAATTCCTGTCACTTCTGTGTAGCATGTAAAGTCTGACTTGCTGAGAAAACTTCAAACCCCTGCAGCCAAAGCAGGTACCAATCAGGAGAATCACAAGTGTTCTGCTTAGAAGAATTAGATGTTGGCACCTATGTACTAGATTGTGTGACTCAGACAATAAAAGGAACAACAAACAGATGCTATTTTAAAGTTAGAATTTCAGAACAGTGACACCTGAATATTCAAACTTATATTAGACAATCCAGTAGTCACATAAACACTCAAACAAGGAGCCTGCTTCCAAGGGCCATGGAAGCAACAGTCTTCCATACTTTGAACAAAATTAAGAGCTCTGTTGCTTTGTCTTAATTATGCATGTCAATTGACACGTTACTTACTAAAACAAGACAATTAGAGAATTCCTCCAGAGAAAAATCATTGGTGGGAGAAAATCATAAGAAACACGTGAAAACCAATTCCCTCGTTTGCTTCATGACATTTTCCTCCACAAGCATCCACAGTCGGTAAGAAAAGGACATATACAAAACAAACAAATAAAAAATCCATAATAAACAAGAATACAAAAATTGTGCCACCCATCTTTCCACTTGCCCCTTTGCGTGGAGTTTTGAGGGAAACAGTCTTTGAAGGTAGAATTGGAAGTGCACATATGTTAAACACTGGCAGAGAAACATTTGGGTCCTGTCTTTTCCTACTCCATTCCTGAATACGCTGTACTTTCAACAAATACAAGCTAAAACTCACTGACATAGGAATAGGAAACACACACACATACACACACATATCTTATTAAGAGAAAATACGCCATTCCTCACCTATAATACACGTGTAACATTTAAAACTAAGGTCTGACACAATCACTTAATTGATTTCAATAATTAAGGCTTCTAAATGGTTCAGTGCCAACTTTCTGCATCAGTATTTGAATGAAATACGTTTTTGCATTTAGGGCTGTGCTCTTTACAGATATCTTCTCCATGGCATTTCATTAGTAAGGTCGGATGAGGAGTATTAGAATTGTTTGCTGACATTTAGCTTTGGTAGCTGTTAGACTAAAGTATAGCAATACAAACTCAATGACTGAACAGATTTGTTCCCCAAACCTGGGCTGTTGGCTCATTTTACCTTCTTCTCGTGTTTAATATGGCCATTTCCTTTGTATTTGCCATTGGGGATTCCGTTTTGGTAATGTCCATTAACTGGGCTATGCTTATTTCTAGACCACAGACTTTTGATTTTTCTATAGATAAATTTTGTCACACAGGACAAAATGAAGTAGAACAAGGCAGCACCAAGCAAAAGCACAAAGGCAATATCCAACAGGAAATACTGGCAGAAAGAAATCTGATGCACAGCCGAGCGGAGGTGATGGGCTCCGTCATGGCGAAGAATGTAGTCTATCCAATAAGTAGTCCGATTGACAGGGTGGTCGGGTTGATCCTTATGAATTTCCGATAACTTCTGAGCCCTCTGCCGATAGCTGCAGTGGGGAAAATCATATGATCATGTATACACAGATTCTGTGCTAATTGTTATCCCAATTTAGGTGTGTGTGTGTGTGCGCGTGTGCGCACAGACGCATAGGTGGAAAAGATTGTTCTTCAAATAGAAAAAAATGAACCAGAATATTCTAGATATTTTCCCTCCTTGAAAGTGATTAAACCACATTATATTACAAGAAAAAAAATCCCTCATATTAAAAGTTGACCTTGAGTTAGATAATTGAAATTGTAAAGATCAGTTCACCTTTGTTTATGGCTTTCTTTAAAATGATAGTGTTTCCAGAGTTAGAAGAGTTCTTCCATATAAATAAAGCAGTGCGTTTTCACTAAATAAAATCAAGGCAGTAGGTAAAGGAAGTAGGATTATAACATCACATAGGTTTTGGGTTTTTAAAAAAAATCACTCGAAGACTTTCTTTAGTACTGGGCAGTTGTAGTGTACACTTTTAACCCCAGCACCTGGGAGGCAGAGACATGCAGATCTCTGTGAGTTCGAGGCCAGTGTGGTCTACAGGGTGAGTTCCAGGACAGCTAGGGTTGTTACACTGTGAAACCCTGTCTCGAAAAACCAAAAAGAAGAAGACTTAAAGACTTTCTTTAGCAAGATTTGTTTCTTGCCTTAAACTAGAATATAATGTTAATGAGGCAAATTAGCCTTTTAAATAATGACTTCACCTTAAATGTGGAACATTCACCATACATTTGAAGTAAATTGCTCCAGTTTGTAGAATGGCTTTTAGGGAATGGCACATTTGTGGCACACATCACTGCTATTTCTTTATTTAGCATTCACGTATTGGGAACTTCACTATTCTGCAGTTAGGATTTCATTGCAATATAATGAGTACAGCCTGATCTTTTCCTAATTCATGCTGGCTCACACCTCAGAGCATACTGCTAGGCTGACCTGGGAATACAGCTCATGGAAGAGTGCTTGCCTGGCATGTGCAAGCCCCTGGGCTCAACCTTCCGTGCCACAATCAAAACAAACACGCAAACTACCTTGCTGAACCACTTTCTGTAAATATTTCCATAAAATGGCCCCAAATTAGTGGCTCTCCAGCATTCCTGCACCAAACCCTTCCTTGAGATTTTGCAGGCCTATATGAAAATATTTTCCTAAGAGCATGTCTTGAAATGCATGATGTCTAACAAGGGAAACTACAAATTATAGAAGGGGAGTGTGCAGGTGCCTGAGGCGCAGAGTATATTGATCCAAGTGCCACACTTGTGACCAAGATATTGCTTATTTTAAGGGACCACAGATAAGTACCATCTCTAAGTCTACAAAAAGTTGCATAATGAACCTTGGAAGATTTGAAAATTTTGTATATAAGTTTAACATTTTTTAAGAAGCCATTTTTTTTCAATGTGGCATTTCTTAGAATATAGCAACAATTTTCAACTCATGGTTCAGCCGTCTTCCCCCAGGTACAAACAGAAATTAATTACTCTCTTCAGCTATTTAATATCATTTGAAGCACATAATAAACTAAACATCATGCTTTTAAATGAAGAAAATCGCTGCTTTGTTTAACACTACCCAGGGCAGCTGCCCACTGAGACTTATTTGTGAAGTGGGTTAACTCAGGACACATCAGGAATTTAAAAGGCGAAATAAAGATTCTAATTCATCATTCACATGAGCAAACACATCTCGGAAACAGCGAGGGCTGGGAGAGCCAGCAGCACGTGTTTGCCAGGCAGGATGGAGAGCTCTGCTTAGACATCAGATATGTCTGCCTTCAGCTCATATTAGAATAGCTATGTGACCATAGGCAAATCACTGAAGGTCTCTGATCTTCAAGTGCCTCATTTCTATAGTAAGAACAGCAAAATTTCTTGTACAAGGTAGTAGCAAGAGTGATGACTTGATCATTGTCAACTTGAGTGAATTTAAAATTCCCTGAGAAACATGTTTCTGGGTATGTGTGTGAGAACAGTTCCAGGAGGGGACTGAGGAGGGAAAATATAAATATGACAACGTTGTCCTATTTCAGGGATTCAGGAAAAGGAAAGAGAAAACCAGAACAGGGGCAGTGTTTTCTACTCCCGCCTTTCCTATCAAGGTGTGAGGAAGCTCATGTGAGCACAGCTGGGAGCCACTCCTGCCATCAGGCCTTCCCCTGGGCTAGCAGGATGTACCTTCAAACCACATACCAAAATAAATCCTCCCTCCTCTAAGTGACATCCTGTCAAGTATTTGGTCACAGCCATGACAAATGTAACTGGTGCAAAAAAGTATCAATGGTAAATAAAAGATACAAAATCTGACCCACTAGAGGGATCCACCTTAGTTTTTCTGACAGATCTTAGTGGCAAAAAAACCTTAGGGTCACAGTTTGGATGATTAAGTGTCTGATACATTTAAGTTCAAAATTTTAGAAAATATATATAAGATGTAGCAGCAATGTAAGGATGGACTTAGAGATGACTGACGGCCAATAAACTGTCTACATACATACATGTATCTAAGTGCCTGTGTATGGACACGTGATAAATGTGTACACACACACTGTCATCTGCCTTATATCAGCTGACCCCTTACCTCGGGTTATTGATAACTTTCACCAGGGCATCATACAACTCCTCTTCAGTCACTGTTTTCCATTCCAACAAGATCCCCATGCCTTTTGCCTGCACTCGAGTCATGGTATCATAGTGGTCTCCAAAAAGTGGAATTCCCACCACAGGAACACCATGATACATAGTTTCAAAAATACTGTTCAAACCACCATGGCTTAGGAAGGCTTTGATGTTTGAATGACCTAAAAGTTAAAAAGGAAACAACTGATATTATCACTGTAGATTTATCATCCATAACTTCTTACAAGATCAACACTATAGTAAACATACACTTTAGAAAGTGAATTTTTAAAGTGGCAATTTCTCTGGTCCATCCTTTATATCAATTAAAATGTTTGTTACATACATCAACTAAAAGCCATTTTTTAGGTAAATTAAACATATAATGTTAATCATGAAATATATAACAACATTCTTTCAAACACAATCTTTCATGACTAGCAACACACCCTTTAACTGTTGATAATGAAGAGATAAAGTCAATGAGGGTATCATTGACGGGAAGAGATGTAGTATATAATATTTAGCAGTTACAGGAAAACAAAGGTTAGCTTGTCAAAAATTTAATGAGGTTTACCTCCTAGGTAAGGCCTGTATTAATCAGAGGGATGAAAAACTTGCATAAGAAGTACAAGAAAAATGTGCCGTTGTCCAGTAAATAATTATTGGGTGCAGAAATACTAATCTGTGACATACACTTACCACGTACAGAACCATGTATGAACTGCAGTACCCATTAGCTCTCAGTCTGTTTGTGCCTCTAAGTGCTGTATAGAGAGTGCCTACTCCTGATCTCAGATTAAATGAAGGATCAGATTTAAAAGTACTTCTTAGCAGCAGAACTTCTTATTTTAACAAAACCTGTACTACCATGTCCAACACTGAAAAATCAAGTAGAGATGGCATCTGAAGAAAAGGGGATACTAGAGGGTGAAGGGAGAAGACAGCAATTTGGTGCCTGCTTTTTGTCCTGGATGAATCTTTGATTAGGGAAGCCAGCACCACCCCAGCAGAGGTGATGATTGGAGTAATGTCAAAACGCTAACCTTGGACAAGTGAGAATCCTGAAACAGGGAGAACCTGGGGGAGCCTGGAAGAGGACCTCCTCACAGACCACTGAACTGCTGTGTTTTGCTGTTGGTCCCACATTTAAAGCTCAGGTTTTCCTAGGTGAAACCTTCACCTTGTTGCACTGACCTAGCGAGTGGCCAATTTTCTATATGATTTTTCTGCCTTTTCCACCCTTGTATGGATTCAGAGGTCACAACAGCAAAGAGAAGGAAAACACGAAAGTATTGGGAAAAGAAAACTGCTCTGTTCATTTTTGCTCTGTTTTATTTACTACACTTAGAACGAGCTAGGAACTGAGGACTTATACACAGAAGTTAATCATCGTGCAAAATTGAAATTGCTGGTTCTGTAGCCTGGAGATAGAGTGCAGTGGTGCGGTGCATGCCAACAGTGCTTGCTGATCAGGTGTGAGGTCCTGGGTTCAACAGGCACGCACGCACTCAGACTCAGAAATTATTTAACTATTTGGTGGTACACTCCTAAATTTTCAGCACATAGTTGAGGGCAAGGACAACTTAGGTTACATGATAGCTTATTTTTAAAAACAACAATAATAATGATAAAGAAAATAAAATATCTGAATCATAAAGCCACTGTAGTGTCTAGAAAGTATATTTTAAAATAAGTACAAATTTAAATCATAGTTTCGAAGTCTTTTAGGATTATTACTAGTGTTTTAAGAATAATAAATTTAAAATGTCATTTTATTTGATATTTGGCATTACAATTATCATATAAGTGGTGTCCCATATTGTTCAGATCAACAGTTTCTTATCGTTTTTTAATACACATTAAAGGATGACAACCCAGTGGCTAGCCTATTGGGGAATATTTTCAGGTGTGTGACTTTTGTTTCTGCTCATTTGTTTAACCCTGTGAAGCTGTGCTACTGTGCCTCTCTAAGATACCTGATGGTCCTAATAAAGAGATGAATGGCCAATAGCAAGGAAGGAGCAAGGATAAGCAGGACTGGCAGGCAGAGAGGATACACATAAGAACTCTGGGAGGAAGAGAACGAGGAACAAAAGAACAAGGAGAGGCAGACATCAGGGGCCAGTCACCCAAGAAGGAAAGAAAGGTATAAAGAAATAGTGAAAGATAAAAGCCCAGAAGAAAAAGGTGGATGGGATAATTTAAGTTAAAAGCCGGCAAGAAACAAGCAAAGCCGTGGCTGAGCATTCATAGGTAATAGGAAGCCTCCGTGTGATTTATTTGGTAGCTAGGTGGCGGGCTCCACAAAAAGACAAAAGAGCTTAACATCTCAAAATAGTATTCCTAAAAATTTAATGAAAGAAGTGTTTATTTTCTGTACTCACTAAACTAAGTAAAATACTTTATACTTAGGCATATTTCAAAGAGAAGCAAATAGTATTTTAATTTTGGTGTTAAAGACCAAAATCACAACAAATAAAAATTTAAAACATTTTTTTTATCAAAACTTAGTAATTTAGTAAGAATTAAAACAAATGATCAAATTAAACTTAAGTGAATTATTTCCCTGGTTTTTGGCATTTCTTTGGTTTCAGACAATAGAATAACTCCCAATTATCTAGGACTTAGAAAAATCTGTAGATGAATATAAGATCAGTTTGTGCTCTGTGTTGTTTAAATTTTACCACTTTTACCAATTAACATAGTCCAAAATAGCTTTATTTACTACTACTTATACAACTTTATGTGTGTTTTATGGAAAATTTAAATTGTATGGTGATTGCTTAAAGTTTTTAATTACAGATTCTTGCAACTTACAAATGATTTTCCAATTAACAAAATTTCGAACCACCAGTCTGAAAATTAAGACTTGAAGTACTAGATCAAGACTGAGTCCAACAGAAACCATGCACACATTTTTTAAAGCGTTCAGGAACTGGCACCATGTTTACATATCAGTTCAGTTAAGTGCAGTCGCTGACTTACCAAGCAGGTCATTTTGCGGCAGCCATTCTATGAGCTTAGTGTTGTTTCCTAGATTCTTTGGTTTGGTTCCAGAAAACCTAAAATGAATACCAGATAATCACTCTTTATGAAGACTTAGGACATGGGCTCATTTTGTAGGCTTACAAATGTTATGATACATAATAAACTACTGATATTATTATGAATGAAATTTTAGTTTAGTACCAATAAAAATGTACTTCACGTTATTTATCATAAAATAATTCAGATAGATAAGATATAATTTTCTCATAAAAGTCTATATTCGATTTGCTCTTTTAAGAGACATACATAAGAGAAGGGGGGACCCAAACAAATGTTTGCTGAATTTAATTCTACGCAAGTACCCAGAGAGAAGAGAAAAACCACCACAGGACTGTCACTAGCTACCATTCTTGCCACCCGGTGCCAACACTGAAAGACACCAGAAAGAATGCTGCAATACCTTGGCACCAGAGACTGGCAGCACAAAGCACATAGGTTTTCCTATGTGGCGAACCTCAGATTTGTCTCACAACTAAGGAGATAACAGGAGTCTAATGCAAACAAACGAAACTGTCCTCAATAAGGCATAGGGATGCCCTGGGTTAAGACTGATGGGGAAATCTCAATGGAGCTAGAGTCATGAGAGGAAAGTATGCTCAGAACCCAGTCATTGAGCTTGTCCTAGCCCAGCCTTACATAACGTTATGAAGGTTAAAACCTAGACAATTCAGAGTCTCTATAAATGGCCTGGGAGAGCCTTTTTCCTTATTGTGGAGTTGTGTTCACGATTACATCCCCAGACCTCCAATACAGTATAAATGCAAAGAGATGCATGTTGAATCAAGTATGCAGTTCTGAAACCCTGCTGCAATGCCTTCAGGAAGCTGCGATGTATCTCAGAGTCTATCCTAGCCAGCATAAATTATCTGGTAAGTTACTGAGACTTTCGGAAGCTCAGTCTTTCATATTAAGAGTCTGGAAATATTAATAAAGTTTAGAGAACACAGGGAGAGTGCAAAGTGCCTGAATTAATGAAGTATTTAAATTATTTACTCATTCATCATTATCTAACTAATTTCAAACTGATTTGAAGAAAAATATAGACAGGCATGAAACTACAAATAAATTTTTAAAATAAGAAAAAAAATGACAGCTTAATTTGAAGGAAACATAAAAGTGTATCTGACCTGGACTATCTCATTCCACATAATATATTCGGTGTATGTAGTTATTTTTATCAGTCATGGATCTTTATGAATTAATTATTGATTTCAATGCATTAGAAACAAAATGAAACCTCAAGATCATCTAATCTAGCCAGTGAATCAATGTTCCATGCTCCAGTGCTCCATGTTGTGAAGATTAAATAAGGAGAAACTAAGACTCAACACCTAAATGACCATGACCTTACCTCCAAATCACTTTCTGAGGCAATCTCCCCAGAGCTCCGGCCAGTTTGTTAGCAATGTCTTCTGACAGATACTTGACACCGGCTCCAAAAGACACCAGGACAAAGCCATGTTCCTGAGCACCATTTACCCAACTCTGCAGATCCTGTAACAGAAAAATGGAAGGTAATTTTATGAAGACCAACACAGTTCAGTCAAAGGCATCACAAATATGCTTTTTTAAAAATCTTCATATAATTTCCTTAAACAAACAAACAAACAAACAAACAAAAAGAAGTACTTGGCATTTTCCACTAAAAACTGCAAACAACTTTAAAAGGTTTATTTCAGGATGCAGAGAGATTGTTTAGGCGTTAAGAGCACTTGCCGCTCTTGCAGAGAACTTAAGTTCAGTTCCCAATGCCTACACACAGGTTAAACCATCCATAATTATAGTTTCTGGGGATATGGCACTCTCTTCTGACCTCTGACCATACAAGCATGCACATGTAGGAAAAACACTCATATACATAAAATAAATGAAATTAAAAATATTTCTTCTTGGGGCTGGAGAGCTGGCTCAGAGGCAGATGTACCTAACACTAACACAAGTACAAATGCTCCATGGAGAATGCGTGAAGAGTGGCACCTTTCCCCATGTCTTTCCTGCAGGTAATTTACCTCCTACCACTCAATTTTAGGATCAGTGCCATCTGCAAAATGTTAACTCAGATGCAAGAGGCCTTACAGTGATGACATCATTTAAATTTTCTTTCATAGACCTGAAAGGTTGTAGAGATTTAGTGAACTCTATGTAATGAGCATTTCTCCAGATTTTTTTTTTCTGAATGATGTAAAATGGAGCCCACACATCTAGTTTTTTCCCTCCCTTTTCCGACCACAATTATTGACCACGGTAAGAATATATTTGTTTAATTTTCACTAACAGGCAAAGAAGTAGAAAAAGCTGTAATCATCATGGTTACCTACTGGAAAGTCGTATTTTCAGTATTTAATGCCTTGCTTGGCTTAAAAGGGGCAGTGTAGCTTCAAGTGGACATTCACACTGGGCTGGAGATCAAACAGATGAGGAGAATGTCCAGAGAACAGATGGGGAAAGCGTGGACACCTGGCTTCTAGCTGATTCAATCCTCCTTCCACCCTGGTTTCTAATCTCCACAGGTGCACAGAATATTTAACTGAGCGATGGGCAATAGGAAGGCTGAAGGGGCAGAGCTTTGGATTTGGCTAGAAATACAAGCAGATAGCAAGGACACATTTTAGCAGAGGTTACAGGGATCTTAAGGCTGCTAAGTCCACAGTAAAGACTTTGAAACTGGAATTTCATAAAAAGTATGCCTCTATCCCTGATAGGCTGGGAAGCCCTAGATGTCATCTTTTCTATGTACACACTGACTACCTTCCAGAATTTAACTCATCAATGATACAGTCCAAATCATTTTAATTCTTGAATAAAATTAATTACAAGATAACATGTGTAACATTTAAAAAACCCTTCCTGCAAAAATTTAGTGTTATAAAATATAAAAGTATTTAGAAACTTCCTAACTCCCTCCAAGAAAATATCAAATTAAAAAAAAACAGACTAAAAGTTCATTCATTTACAACACCAACAGCATCAACAGATATAGAAGAAACTGAACTGAAGTGTACAAAATGCAATTGAAGAAAACTTTAATAAACATAAAACTTTAATAAACACACATGAAATTTTTAATAAAGGACAAAAGGAAAATAGGAATAAAGATAGAGTAATAAAATGCCCGAGACATTGTAAACGTTAATGTTGGTATGATTTCAATATTTATAAAAATAAGCTTAGTGTATTATCAGTATATATTTCAAGAGAATTTTGAGACATTAAAAGAAAGTTAAAATTTCAGAAAACAAAATAGGAGGCTGGGGAGATGTCAATTGGCAAACTCCGTTCTCTGCAAATACAAAGACTTAGTTCAGATCCATAGCTGGGGAAAGCAGTGCATCTCTATAATCCAGCAGTGAGGAAGTATATATAGAAGGACCCTAGTATGTGCTAGTTGCCTTTCTAGCAAAGTCATCAAGAGACCCTGCCTCAAATAAGGTGAGGCATGACTGTAAAAGACACCTGATGTCTGAGACTGATCTCCACATGTACCTGCACACATACATGCACACACATCGACATACAGACACACACATACATGTGTACCTGCACACATACATGCACGCACATCGACACAGAGGCACACAAATCAACACACAGACACACATGCATGTGCACCTGTACACATACATGCACACACATGGACACAGACACACATGCATCACACAATCTTTTAAAATACGAAAGCAAAAACAACAAAGAAACTTTGAAAAAGCACAGGCAGTTTACTTTTCTAGGTAATATTGTGTCCCCAAAGTCTAGAGAAGTTGTGTCTCTTAATGTTAGCACATAGGACAGAGCAATCAAGGTTGCTGATGGAGACAGACTACTGTCAGATGTGAGCTGGGGCTTTTCATGAGAGAGTAAAGGAGTTATACAGGCATATGTCTAGAGAAAAATATGAAGCTCTACCCTTCCACAGAGCACGAATCACAGGATAAAAGAAAGTTGAGTTCAACAGGTGTTTTATCTGTGGACACAAAAGAATGCTTTTGTCATACTCCAGAAGGGTCTTCTCGAGTTAGAGACACCAGCAGTCACAACAGAAACAGGCAGATCTCATTAGAGATCAAACAGACGACAGAGAATGGAGGCAACAAATCAGTAATCAAACTGGAATTTACTACATATAATGAAGGATTTGCGCAAAAATCAATAGAAATACACACAAATGACTTGGGAAAACCGACCCCAAAGAATGCTAAATTGCACAAGTGTTCAAGGAGAAAGCTTCACCTTACTTAATAGGCAACCAAACTCAAAATGTTTTCGTATCATGACAGGCATTCTATTAAACGCTAAGGTACCACAATTTAATCCATTTAACTTTAAACACTTACAGAACTGATTCCAATGTTCGCATACTAAGCATTTAAGTTTTATAATGTTCTTTGAACTTCTTTTTTTTTTTTTTTCAGAGAGGATACAATCTCTTAAGTGGCCTCTGGGTTTTTCATGAATCTTTTCCCACTCTAAGATTATCAAGCAAGTAATATTTTCTTTCAGTAATTCAGCAGTATGAGTTCATTAATGTATTGGCTTTCACATGCATCTCAAATTTAGCAATAGAACTTAATTTCCATGCATGGAGAATAATGAGGTTGAGTTCTATCACTAGCATTTCATCTATTTTGATACAGGGTCTGTCTATATACTTCCAGATACTCTGATACTAGCCATGTAGCCCTGCTTATCCGTATGCAATCACCATCCCTTACCCGCCTCCCCCCCTGTGTGCACCACCATCCTTGTCTCCATCATTAGCCTTAACCATCCTTTGAGTCATCTTCCTCAGTTCTATGTACTGAACACTTCATCTCCTCAGGTTTTCAAACTGTCACCACCTTAGTTGCCTTCTAAATCATACTCTGCTCCACTTATCTGTCATCCCTGATAATTCTGAAATGTTTTTTTACTGTTATTTTATAATGTAATTTAAGTATTTGCACGGTTCAAATCATCTCATTATATTTTATTTTGTAATTAGATTATTTGTACATTTGCTATATTTTAATTACTTTTTTAAAATCAAAGCTCCTCACTAACAATGTTACTTCCTGTGTGTACTGTGGGTATTGATGCACATATGCACAGAATACACAATTCAGTTTATTCAAAATGTATATTCAGATGTCAGCACAGCATTGAATTTTATACCACCAGGTGGCATGGCAGGTACAGAGCAGAGATGTTTGGCTTCAAACACCATTATGTTCAAGATTGATACTCATTCCTAAGGGTTCGGGGGAATCCAAACCTCATGGAAATAACTCTCCCATGATAGAAATGTAAACAAAGACCATAGATCAAAACAGTGAATCAAGTGTTCTACATGAACGTATAGTAACAGATGTCAGATGTTACTAAACTATAGATGGATAAAAAATTACATTTCTATACAATTTAACAGCCAGATGTGTGCTCTCTTTCTCTCTCTTTATATATGAGTATTTTAAAAATAGAAGCTCAAAATAAATGTAGATATATTGTCTTCTTACAGTATGAAGTCTTTTGTAGTAAAAAAAAACATAATAGGGAAAATATGTATGATTTACATTTATCATCTCAATATTCTGTATGTTAAAATATCTGCCTCCTTTAACAGCCACAACATGACTAGATAGTGATTTGTTTTCTAGCTGAGAGATCCTTTCTCTGGATCAGGTATATACCAAATGACTTGACTTGGTCAGAGGAAGCAGACAGCCGGGAGTTCTGTATATTCTCTGACCAAGAGCCCACCCCTCTGCCTGTGCTGTTCAGCATTTAGGAGTACAGTAGCTGGGGTCTGTGACAGGGACCGGATAGAAAAGAAAATTAAAGCATACGGCAAAGAAATGATCCAAATGTATAACAATTTCAGTATTTTTAGGGAATACTTTTACATGACGGATGTTGAGAAATCAGGGACAGGATAAAAATCTAACTGAAGGTTAGGTGGCACAGTCCTGTCTCCACCCTCACTAAGGCTTCATTCTGAGGGTATCAGAATCTTCCAGACTTAGAAAGGACTGATGCTTGGGAACAGACTGGGTTGCAGCAGCCTGTTCTAGGTATGTCCTTCTGGCACCCTGTGATCCAAACCTACACCCCTTTCTCCACTCAAAACTGAGAGCCTTGACAGAGGGCCAGCATAGACAAGAAAGCAGTAACACTGGATCCTTTGTCAGCCCCATGCATTCTGGAGGAAAGAATGCCTGGACTGTGAGCGAGTCCTACACAAAGATGGCGATACAAGACAAGGGGGAGGGCGCCGAGGCCGCTTTTGTTGTTCCCAACACCAGCATCAATAGGGCTTTTTTTCTGCATTTTACCATGTTGGATATAAAGAATGTTCTGCTTAGGTCAGGTGGGATGTAAATAATTGAAGTATTTATTTTGTAAAATTCAGCAAGTAGAATAATAGCAAATATTTTGATACAAAATCTTTTAAAAAACAGCTCCAGGCATCACATGATCTTTAAGTATTGCCAAAACAGTTAAATAAGATTGACTAAATAAAAATATCAATTAAAATGTAAAGGTAAGAGCTAGGTAGATAGCATAGGGTAAAGTGCTTGCTGCATAAGTCTGGGGAACTGAGTTCAGAGTCTCAGCACCCATGCAGGAGTCAGATGAGCCAGGCCCCAGTTGGGACCCCAGCACTAGAGGAAGAGACAGGCAGGTCCTGGAAGATCATGGAGCAAGAAGTTGGCCTGGCCAAAACGGTGAGCTGTAGGCTCAATGAGAGATCCTGTCTCAAAATACAAAAGACAGTGGATGTCAATCTCTGACCTCCACACACCAGCATATAAAATGAGCATGCATGTGTCCAGACACAGACACACACACAGACACACGAAAAAAAAAAGAATGGATATATAAAAATTACTACTCAAAATGAACATGTACCCGACACTGTATTCATGCTTGGGAAAAGGTTTTCCTCAAAGTCTTGCTCCCCCGCTTGTGTGATGTTAGTCAAGTCACTGGAAGCCTGACTTCCTCATCCCCACAAGTGCAGGCCTACATCAGAGGACATTGAGATTACAGCTTTTTAAAAGATACTCTGTCCGTTAAAAGCAGGCCTGTTCTTTCTCCTAGCTAAGATGACTAATAAGAAAGACATACATTATAATGGGATGAAAATACATGTATCCAGGGACTGGGGAGATGGCTCAGCAGTTAAGAACATTGACTGCTCATCCAGACGACCTGGGTTCCATTCCCAGCACCCACATGGCAGTTCACAACTGTCTGTAACTCCAGTTCCAAACACAGGCATCCCAAGAAATGGGAAGACAGGACACAGGACAGTCGTTATTTTCTTTACACTTTGTTACCATATTCTACATTCCTCAGAACTAAGTTAGTTATAATACATAAAGGAAATATACAATTTTTTTCGTGCAGTATCAAATCAAGTCATCAAGATTTGTAGAAAATTCAGATGCTTTCCAAGTCCATCCAGGAGTCAGCCACAACTGAGCTAAAGATGCAGTAGAGAGATCAATGTCAAGGTGAGGGCTGAGTCTAACACTGAACATCTGAGAGGACGAAACAGCCCTGGAAGACACATCTGTGCCCACTGAGACGCCAAGGCATCTTTTTTCCTTTCCACCCGGCCTTTAATTTTTACCAGCGCAGTTACAATGGAAGTAAGCAAAATTTGAAACCCTTTGAAGAGAGTTAAATTTTCAAGGTTCTTCAGACCTTCAACAAACTGCACACAAGCATTTTGGACATCCCAAGGATACGAGCACAGCAAGGTGCTTGGGTGCCGTGCAAAGCAACCACAAGATAAGGGAAAGAGCAGATACCACACAAACAGGAAACTGACCAGAAAAGAAAAAAAAAAACTCTCTCAAAATGACATGTAATCTTTCTTATGTTATAGAAGTAAGCAAATATTCAAGAGATGTGAGAAGGCAAGAGATCTGGAAACTGGTCTGAAATGAGCATGTGCACAAGAGGGAAGAGACCAAGACGCAGCTGAGGCACCTTTCTTCCTGAATGAGTGCAGAGTACAGCTTGCAGTCTGAAATAAAATACTCCTTAATCTCCTGTCAGGATAAATGGCAAAAATATGCTGCCCAAAGTAAAAGGACAGGTGAATGGCTTATGGTCCAAAGGGAAAGGACAGAGTGCGTATCTGGAGGCATAGTCATTTCATCAATCATGCAATCGCAGTTAGACAAACTTTTATTGGCCACCTTTTATGTGCTAGGGACTACACGCCAGGAATATAAAAGAGCATGATATAGTTTCCTGCCAGGGAGTTCAAAGTCCAGCTCAGGTTTCTGGCCTATACTAATAGTGAATTAACACTGCCTTTGCTGTATTGCTTGCATTCTGACCAAATGGATTCCCTGGAAATAATACATTTTAAATTTTAGCAAGGTCGTTTACATTAAATATCTGGTTTTATATCTTAATTTTCCCTGATTTCAGAGTGGCACTGCCAGAGAAATAATTGGACGATAATTTTAGGTTGTAGGCTAAATATTTCCAGAACTCATTAGAAACACATTAAGGGTTAAATTAAATAAAATTGTAAAAAAAAAAAAAATAGCACTAGAATCTCTGTGAGTTCGAGGCCAGCCTGGTCTACAAAGGGAGTTCCAGGACAGGCTCCAAAGCTACAGAGAAACCCTGTCTCGAAAAACCAAAAAAAAAAAAAAAAAAAAAGCACTAGATAATAATTTAATCATAAATATTAGAAACTCTTTTTCTAATATTATGATATTGCTATTTGGTGTTTCTAAATTATAAACCCGTATAGGGCAAAACAGAAAGAGGATAATTTGTTTAAAACTGGTCTAAATTAAAATTTCCAAAGTAAACCATTCAAATATATCTTTCCTGGCTGATGATGACACTTATGTCAGTTGCTCTCACATGTTTTATGGAATGGTGCATCTTCTGCTGAACAAAGACCAAATATCCATGACTCCATCATGGATATCTCAATTAGCTGCACTGTTTTGCCTCATCTGAACAGTGTATAAACTGAAGAAGCCTGAAGAAGTCTTTCGTCCACTTATTTGGCATGAGTGACTATGCAATATATAGCCTTCTCCCTCTTGCTCCTCATGTGGATAAGTACTTTTATACAATAAAGTTAGTGACCCAAAACGGTATGGGTAGTGGGTACACTGATCTCAGGGTGATCATTTTAGGGACAGCATTTGTGCCTCAGACAGAAACAGGCAAAAAAACACTAAAACAGCCTGCCAGACTGTATACTCTTTCATCTATAACCTTACATAAAGAAAATAGTAAATTTCACTCTATTGGCAAAATAACAGGACAATCAGGTTAAGGAAAGAATTCTATCCGGATTGAATAGTGACTATGTAAATGAAGAATGAACTCTAGTTAATCCAACATCATTGTAACCCCAACCAGCAATTCTGGGTATCCTAGAGAAACAGCTGGCAAGAACATCTGACAGCAAATACTGCACAGCTATCTCTATAGCACTAAAATGTGAATTAATGTGCTCTTCTTGTAGCCTAAGACCAAATAATTCTAATCAATCATTAATCTTTGCCCTATTTTTAAGTTCTCAATATCAATGCATTCTTTTTATTTTATGAGAAAACAAAAGTTTGATGGTTCATCCAAGGCTCACATATACTGTGCTCCTTATTCTAGCTGCAGTCAAGTCTCTCAGTGTATTCCACTCTTGCATATATTTTAATGTAAAAAGTGACATCATATATTTGTAAGAGGTAGTGAATGCAAACTTTTAAAACACATCTCATATAAAAGGAAGATTTGGATGTAGAATATTCCCACGTAGAGTACAATGGTTCCAGAGGACACTGTGCAGGTGAAATTTTAGGCCATTTAGGCATAACACAATTCCAAAAGCAGTGAGTGTAACCACAGGGGTAGTCACTGTAAATCCTTTGGCCCCCTGGGCAGAGGGAATCAATGATGCCAAAACCTCAGGTCCTGAGGGCAGAACCTCTACTATGAACTCATTTTGGGAAAACCACTGCATACCAATCAAATGTGGCTTAAAAACCCAATGGTCCAAAACACTACTGCTGAAAATGAATAGTTCACAATTTTAAACCATTACTCACTGAATAAATCACTGTTCACTGAATTTAAATAACTGCATATAAATCAGTTTTCAAAGTGGAGATAAAAAACAATGTGTCCCATGGAACATAAATTATTATTAGGCCATTCTGAGAATAGTCATTTTAATCATAAAACAGGTTATAGCAATGTAAGTTTTATTTTATATAAAACACAGAGGCATGTATCACTGTGGGAAAAGGAACCTAGTTGTCCAGCAATGTTAATTTCTTCTGCTTCTTTAGCATCCCAACTTTTAGCTGGAAACACTGCAGCCCAGAAAAGGGCCCTGTCTAGAAAGCTGGAGCTAATTTAATTTACACTAACATGGTTAATTAAAGCTCATTCCAACGAGTGAAAGCAAAAGTGAGGTTTCCAATGGAGGGATAATCACAGCTATTTAGATCCTGCAGATGAAAGCAGCCCTCTAGGAAAAGGAAAGAGGATATAGTCAACTCCCTACTCACTTATTGGCACTGCCACCTTCTGCATCACGCTGGGATTCAGAAAGCACTTGATATGGCACAAATATACTTTGATTTTATATAGCTTCTTAATTTCAGGACTGTCTGTGTATGGCGTGAACATGAAAAAATGGTAAATAATGCATGGTTTTCTTAGACATACTCAGGTGAGCAAATTCATTATTCTGTGGTGTATACTGAATACAAATTATTAATATTAATTTCTGGATCATTTGGATTGCTTTAAAATAGACTACCTTTATATTATATTGGTAACTTGCAGCAAAAAATTGGACCAGAAGTTATGCATGATAATCTAGCATCATCCCATTAATTGAAAAAAAAAAGCTAAAATTATCCACATTAGTACTAAAGAAATCAAAGCAAGTCATGAACTAACAGGAGGCCATTAGAAAAAGTACATCTCTTAAATTCCTGCCCAATGGCCTTTATTCTAAAATGCCAAGGTGGCCATAAACTCTATAATGCAAATGCTATTTAAGGTTCTTGTTAGAATAAAGTTACAAAAACTGAACCAATTCATAGGCCTTTCAAATTCACCCAGTAACAAGAAATTCATGACTTACTTTCAGGGGCACATGTTCCCTACCTATTGGCAATGTTGAGCAAACAATGCTACACAGGGAGAACTCTCAGACAGCACTGCAGGAAGTAAGCACCACTTACTATGGATACATTTACCTGCCTTTTCTATTTCCTGGCTGTATTTCTCTTTGCTTTTTTGATTTTGTTTGTTTGTTTTGTTTTCTTCTCACTTTAGTCCACAGATATTATTTTACCTTCTACACTATCACTGGAGTAAAAAAAAAATGTTCCTTCTAAGTATTTTAAGATCATGAAAAACTGAACAAAATTTTAAGTAAGTAAAACTCATTTTTGTGCCAAAATGGTAACATTTAAAAAGTAATGTCTTTCCCTTTAACTGCTACAGTAAGTCTAAATAGCAATCATTATGAATCTGGATCTGACTTAGCTAGGAAGGCGAAAATGAGAAAGAAGAGGAAAAACAGACTATTTTGTATAGATTCTTGCTATAAAATAGCATATGTAAACCATTTAGATATTACTTCCTCGGCACAGGAAAGACACACATCATCTTCCTTGTGTATGTATGTTATCACTTTGATCTGCTCAGAGTAGCTTCAAATATGTAGCAATGACATTCCATCCCATGTAATGAAGAATAAAGGGACTCAAGTAAAAAAAACCTTAGACCATACAGCAAAGGCCCCTAAAAGAAAGGTGGCACACGCCTTTAATCCCAGCACTTGGGAGGAAGAGGAAGATGAACCTCTGAGTTAGAGGCAAGCCTGGTCTACAAAGTGAGTCAAGGGTCAACCAGGGCTAAAAAGAGAAATCTTGTCTCAACCCCCCCCCAAAAAAAAAAAAAAACTAAAACCAAACAAACAAACAAAAGAAAGAAAAAGTAGGAAGTAACAGGAGGGAAGCAGGAATNGAGAGAGAGAGAGAGAGAGAGAGAGAGAGAGAGAGAGAGAGAGAGAGAGAGAGAGAGAGAGCGCCTTAAATTGATGCTACAGATTCTTCTGGGAATGAGAAAACTGCCCTAGAGGCAAGCAAGACTTAACTATCTTATTAAGAGAACCCTTTGAGATGCTTCAACAGTTAATATCATTTATTGCTCTTGCACAGTGTCCAAGTTTAGTTTCCAGCATATATATGATAAATGTTGTCTTCTATTCCAGGATATCTGACTCTCTCTTCTGACCTGACACCAGACTTGCACTTGGTTCACATACATTCAAGAGGCAAAATAGACATAAAATAAAATTTAAAAATTAAAAAATCACTACCTTATACATAAGACAATCTGTTAAGAATCATAAAATGTTCTCTGTGGTCAGTGGATTAGCATACAAGAACAAAGGAACATAGTAGGAATAATCTTTCCCAGAGAACAGGACACCACCAGGTTATCCAATAACAAATTCTCAGCCCAGAAAATATAGACAGTCAAGCAATATTATAAAAACTGAATAGGTTGTATTTATACATTTAGAAGCACACATACATGTAATAACAATAAAATTAAAAGAGGACATGAATTTGGAAGAGAGAAAGGACAAGTTTATTGGAGGGTTTGGAGGAAGGCAAGGGAAGTGGGAAATCATTAATAAAGATATAATAAGAAGAGCGATGAGAGAGTAAGAGAGAAGAGAGAGTATTGTTTGAGACTCCACAACGTGAGTTTGAAGTCCTGTCTTCTACCATCACTCTGGGAGAGTTACTTGGATTCCTTGAGCCTAAAGTTCCTCATCTGCAAAATGAAGCCATAGCAGTTCTTGCCTGATAGAGAACTTACGAAGCTTAAACAAGCCAACATGTTTTAACTGCTCGGAATAGGTATATAAATGTTAGGGGACTCTAGCTACTATAAATAAATAATTACTCATAAACAAGTAAGCATAAAAAGAAAGGAAAATAAATTCAGAAGCTATTACTAAAGGTCTTTGGGAAGAAACAGTTGACAAAAACTTTATACCTCAGATTACACTCCCCTGAAAGATCTCATGTATTACAACTGATATATTTTATGAAATGTCTTACAGCTACCAACATGATTATAAAAAGGATGATCATTGACACTACCTGTTTCTAGTTGTGTATTAAGAGATCAGAATAAATCCTATTGACAGAGATGTTTCTTTTCCTTAAATTTATAGTCAAGCTCCTAAGCTGCAAAGAGTTCTGCTGTATCTCAAACTCTGGATGGTTTGCGATGGCTGTGCACAGTGGTGGCAAACCTACATTCCCACCTTACAGTTGTGACAACTTGGCCTGTGAACTTCCCAAACAACTGGGTAACAGGAAGGTATCTAAGCAGCACTTTGTTTAAATGCACTTGAAACAAATACACACAAACACACACACACATACATACACACACTTTCTGGGCATTTCCCATGTCATGGCATGATGGAAGTCAAGTCTGAATAGGAACCCTGCTGTGATATTTCCTCACCCCAGGGTTTTGGAGGAGAATTAAGGCTAATGCTTGTCAAGAATATCTGACTTAATGAAATGGCTTTCCTTGAAAGCACCTGGGATGGTGCTAGCTCTCTACCACCTTTAGAGCCAAAACAAAACAAAACAACAACAACAACAACAAAAAAAAAAACCCACAAAACTAGAAGCAAAAAGAGTAACTTACATCATTTTCTGTAAGGTGTAACTCTCCCATGGAACCCTTAGGGATAAGTATGACTTCTGGGACTCTATTTTGATGACTAAATCACAATGATTTCCTAGCTGCTCTTTCAGCAAAGATCATCAGTTCTTCTGTGCACTGTATTGTTTTTTTAACTCACAAACAATTGAAGCTGGAGTATTGTTTTGTTTTGCACAATACAAATAAAGTGTACATTCATTCAGTGCAATTAAATAAGGATCTACCCTTTTCCTAGCAAATTTCCCATAGTTTATGTGTTTTGTCTTTTTATTTATACTCTTTATTACCAGTAAAAAATTAAATAAACGAATTTTTTTTCACTAACAGGTAGTTTTGTTCTATGTCATTAATAAACTTCATAGGATTCTTTATTTTCTTTTACCTTTAATTATTAGATAATGTCTTACTTTTGAGCACAGAATGGCCTTAAACTTACTCTGTTGCTCAAACTAGTCTTAGATTCAGCCTTTTTGCCTCAGCCTCTGAGAGCCAGGATTACAGTTATGTGCCAGAGTCTGGGTAGTGTAAAACTCTCTGTAAAGGATCATATTACATGATTCTTTGCCTTTTCAAAAGTACTAAGAATGCCTTAAAGCCTGGCAATGGAAATGATCAGAATAGACTGCAAAGGAACAATAGGCTACATGAACGATATTCTAGGTCCTTACTTGTAAATTTTGCAAAACAGTAAAATCTAAGTGCATTTGCCAGAGGCATCGCTGAACTAATTGTCTTTTAGAGATCCACTGTGAATCTCATGCAATACTTATTATTATGCATATTAAATATGACAAAACATTATCTCTGTATTCATGTATGTTTACACCCAATTCTCTTCTCAAGAATTCTTTGGAGGATGTATTATTATCTCTTCTGTCCCTCAAACCCTTAAGAGCTATAGCTCTCAGGAATAACTTAATAAACACTTGCGATGTTTCTCTGAGAATCCGGCAAAAATTACACATGCATTCTTAATAGGCATTTGCTGGTCACATGTTATGTATGTGAACAGAGCTTAGCAATACATAAGCAAATACTGGTGTTTATGAGAGAACCTTACTCTAAAACAATATTACCTAAAAGCCCCTCAATATTATTAGTCTCACATGTGGTATAACATTTTTCTCTAATCCTCATAAACTTCCTTTTTTTTTTTCCCCGAGACAGGGTTTCTCTGTGGCTTTGGAGCCTGTCCTGGAACTCGCTCTGTAGACCAGGCTGGTCTCGAACTCACAGAGATCCGCCTGCCTCTGCCTCCCTAGTACTGGGATTAAAGGCGTGCACCACCATTGCCTGGCTTCCATAAACTTCCTCTTAATTAGCACCAAAAGAAAGGCAAAAAAAAAAAACCCTCACAATTTCTTGAAATTGCAGGGTTTAATGCTGCTTTTCAAGGATATTCCTGCCTATTGCTCCAAATACAATTCAAGTGATTCATGTGTATATCCCTGGCTATACAAGAATAATAGATTATTTATTAGATTAATAATCTCTACAGACTATATAGAATAATAGAATATTAGATTTCGAATAATATTTTAATACTTGATTTCTGTCTTCCTGACTATGAAGGCCTAATTGTAGATCAAAGCCAATGTCATCATTTTGTATACAAACATCATTTTCATTATTTAATATAAACAAATCAGAAAAACTATGACCCTTACTAACAGAGTCCTGCCCTGGCAATTTATAATCTTTAATTGTAACCAAACATACAAAATAAAATATCATTGAAATAACCAACACAAAAAAGGTGTTTTATTCCCATCCTTTAAAGCGACAGTCTACCTTATGGTAATATTTTATAGTTTACAGAACAAAACAGAGTGAGTTATAATCACTTTAGGCAACGTCGTGGCCAAACTACATTAGGCACTTAAATCAGCTGTTATCCACCTTACAGCTAGATGTATATATGAGTGCAATCAGGGCATAGAACTTCACTGAGGCTTTCTTCTCAGGATGAGGCTACTGTACTATTTTCAAATCACCGTTTTGATCTGTAGATACTTTGCTTTATTTTCACTTGACAGCGCAGCAGCATGTTGTTGAATCACGTACCCTGCACAGACAGCTGAGTAAACTCGGCACTGATCATTTCAATAGGCAGAACTTCAATTTGCTTGACCCTTCTGTCAAAGCTATTTATTTTGTAAGGTTACTGCTTGGCTTTCTGTTGGTGTATGATAAAGAAAATATTCATTTCAAAGGACATATATTATTTTCATGGATCTTAAGGCATAAGTCATAGAGAAATAGAGTGCAATTAATTGTTTATAAATAAAGTTTTGTTCTTGTATTCCGAGAAAGCCTGTCTTGTGTGCATGCATGAGTGCAAGCCTGCATGCATGCGCATGCACATGGTATGTGCATGTGTGCGTTTGTGTGTGTGCGTGTGTGAGAGAGAATTCTGTATTGATCCTGTGTGAATATGTGATACGCAGAGGCCAGGGATCGATGACAGGTGTCTTTCTCAGTTCGTCTTTTCTTTTTGAAACAGGATGACTCACTTAAATGATGCTCACCACTTGCCTACACTAGCTTCTCCTGTCTCTGCCTCCCAGCACGGAGATTGCAAATATGCACTGCTATGGATTTTTGTTTTTTTAAAACTCGGATGGATCCAGCATCAAGGAGTTTACTGACTGAGCCATCTCCCCACTTCTACTATGTGACAATAAAAAGCCCTGCTGCTTCCTTCCTTAATGTTTATTTCTATCATATAATGAGTTTACATGTACTTAAAAACATTAAAATTTATCTCACAACTTTTAAATTTTACTTTAAGGTTCTAAGTCAGATTAGTATTACTTTTCAGTGCCCAGGTAGACATAAAATTATAATACGGATCTTTCAGTCAGAATACAAGGACAGCTAGTTCAGGCGACGGACAGGGACACGTCTAATCTAAGAATTGCACCACACTTCAATTTTGTATGTTTCAGGCTCAAAAAATTTTGCATTTTTTACCTTTCTTCTTTTCCGAGTTCACTCCAATCCCTTAATACATCTGTTTCTAGTCTACCACAGTGGTTCTTCTCCTGCTTTATGAGCCTGTCAAACAACCCTCAGTCCTTAAAACAATCTCATCTCAGTATACTGTGTTTACGTAGTGTGTGTGTTCAGATCTGAGCATGCTGTGTGCTCGTGTAGAGGTCAGAGGGCAACGTTTAAGAGTCAGTTTACTACCACATGGGTCCCACGAATGGAACTCAGGTGTAATGCTGGAGACCGGTACCTATCCTGCCGAGTAATCTCACAGCTCTGTACCACAGGTCTTAACAGTACTGCAATGCTAGTCAGGTAAGAAAATGTGGTAAGAAAAAACTCTATCAAACATCCTCTAAGATGTGAAAGCACTGGAAATTATTTTTCTATTTTTAAAATGGTATATTTTCTTAGTCTAATATTTTAAATTATAGAATAACTTTCTCATTACTCCCAAGAATTGGAGTCTATGATTTATACAATCTAACTTAAAGTATAACTTTGGTTATGAAAACAGTTAATCCTGGACTGAGACAGGAGGCTTCATTAATTTGTAATGAATTTATCAGTTGATAACCATTTGAAAAATGAACCATATAGACCCTGCTTTTGGACAGGGAGGCTTTATAATTATTCCAAAACAAAATGTGGGTTTATTGGTTCTCTACCTGCGGTAGATACTGTCCCTCCTGTATTGTATACAGTGACTTCCATGAGTTAATATAGAAACGATGGAAAGAAAGAATAAGGTAGAGAGGATGTAGCAATGTCTATAAAACATCTCAGGCTGGATTTGTTGTTGTTGCTGATGGTGATGTCATTATGACTCCATTCCAAGACCTAACTATTCTACCAAGCATTTTGTGATGAGGTTGTTTAACCTACTATGCATGCCTACTGCTCAGGTCCAGAAGCCAATGGCCTAAGTACCAGAGTGAACATCCTGGGACCCTCACAGAAAAATCTCATTATGATCCCTGTTCATTTCCAGTTGTTCATGATTAACATGTCACAGTGCTTCCAAATTTTACTTAATGTGATTAGTAGTGTTTGCCTTCCTCATGAGGCTTAAGCTTCTTTAGAACGAAACTATTCTGTTTCACTAAATCCTGTATTATTGAATAAATGAATGATTTCAAATCTTCTAAGTGTTATTTTTCTGGCTTAACTATCATAATCAAAAACATACCTGGAGGCTGTTTTTACTATTTAAAGCAAGCATTATGCATCAATGCATACATAGGCCACTCTGTGTCACAGGTGATTTCAGGAAAGCCATTAGAGGTTTAAGATATATAATATTAATCTAGTGGAAAGAATGTATAAGGCTATAATTGTTAACTTATAATCCTAAAGGCTAATTTCTCACAAACTTTTCAGTTAGGACATGAATAGTCTGAACCTATGTTGATGAGGAAGTCTGGATTTCTTCAGCTAAATGCAAAGTCTGTGTGGATTGCCCCAATCTAGAACCTTCAGTTTCCATGAAGCCTATGTGGTGATTAATCTTCTCAATCTGATGGGATTTAGAGTCATAAAACAGAAGCAAGCATCTTGACGTGGTTTGTGTGTACCTTTCTACATTAGGTTAAAATCAAGCTTTGAAGATTCACTCTAGTTGGGGAAAAATGAAGTCATTGCATGTGCTGAGATCTCAGACTGTATAGAAATAAAGAAACTAAGCTGTGTACAGCATTCCCCTCTCTGCTTCCTGACAGGAGAGTGAGCATGACCAGCTGCCTCAAACCGCCGTCACTAGGCCATTCCCACCGTGATGGACACTGTGAGTCACAGCAAACTCCTCCCCCATGTCTCCTTTTACTATAGAGTTATTGTTTTAAACTCCCAAGGGTTTGGAAATAAAATAACAAAGATATTTAGAAGACATACTATTAAAGCAAATTAACAATGTGAAAGAGGCTTCAAAGTGGCTATGGTGGGTCAGAGACAGCAGTTTCAGCTTTTCCAATATTGTTTAGATTCACTTTCAAGTTCTTAGGTATAATTCAAATAAGGCTTCTAAAAAGGCTTATTTTTGGATTTCATAGGAGAAATGCATTTAAACTCTATATTATTCTCCACTAAATATTTGAAAACACAGCTTGTCTTTATTGAGTACATAATATTTATTTATTTATTTATTTATTTATTTATTTATTTAAATAGTAATGCTCATTACCATAACACACTATGGTAATCTTTTATTTTTATAATAATGCTCCATAGTTTGTAAATATAAATGTTCTAATTTATCTACAACTAATGCCTATAATATTGAAAAATAGCATATGTCTTTTATTACAAAGATCACTTGACTCAGAAAGGTCATGTTGATGTTCTAGCCCCATGAAAATAAAAGCAGCTCTTGGTGGCAGGCCTGAGGCTCAAACTCCTAGATCTCGAGCTCAGGCTCCCTCTCTCCTTTATAGAACACAGGCCAGACAGTAGCGATTAATGAAGCACAGCTAATCTACAAGGGCCAAGTTCCAGATAAACCCCAAACACAGTCCTTCCTGAAGACATTACCTTCTCAGTATTGCGTGTGTGACCTATTTGCTTCTCAAGCCTAAAAGGGAAAGTTAGACGCACTGGTCACACATGCTGTAGTGACTCAAATGTGAAAGGCATGAGGAGAGAATTTACTTCCTCCAGTAAATTCCAATCATTGCAGGGATAATCTCACCTCTAATCAGTCAGGAAAACTAGCATCAGGGCATCTAGAGTACTTCACCCGATTGCCCTGAATCACTATCTTCTGTCTAATTACACTGCTGGTATGACTGTTTTGACTTAACACCTTACTGTCCTTCCAACTCAAATTTCAGCATGAAATATTCACTACTCCTAGAAAGGCAATACAGTAAGTTGTTCTCAGCTCTTACTATATTGCAATAAACGAACTTAGCTGCCATTTCTTTTGCTGTAACATACTGCATTCAAGGATTAGAAATTGGTGTTGTTGATCAAAGGAAGTGGACAGTGTAGCAACTGGCAGCCTGAGACACTGTAAAATCACTGGAGAAAGGTTGCTACAGTGGGATTTTTGGCTACATGTCTCTGGCTAGGAGTGACAGAAAGGGGAGGGGAGGAGATCACTAGATACTTTGCATGCAGGTAAAAAAAAGGAAGCTGTTGAAAGAAAAATTAAAATATTGAAGGTAAATGTCAAATGCCGACAGAAATACGACTACGATTAGTGTTGTTTTAAAGAGACCCTGGATTTCTATGAAAGGTTCAGAGTGATAAATTACTATCAGCAGGTGAAGACATTTTGTTAGCATCTGTCTGCCTGATATACCAAGCACAAACACCTATTAATGAAACCTCTAATGTAAGAAGAGTATTTATTTATGTTTCTCAAACAAAAAATGGCATTGTATCAGATTCACTGGGCATGCTTTGTCCAGTCTGATTTTCTCATTAGAAATTCATTGCATGATTAAATGCTAAGTGCACAGCTGTGTAAAGCCTCAACTGGTCGTAACCAGTAGTGCCTAATACTGCCTTCTTAACGCGATAACAAATTACTCAAATATTCGTACTATTTTGAGGCCCCATTCAGCTGAAAAAAAAAGTGGTGTTATCAATGTGAGTACAGATTATATTTACAATATGCAAATAAAGTTAATGTAGTACTTTCTGGCGCTGTTGAAAATTGCTGGGGAGTAGAGTGTAACTCCAGCTTAGAATTTACTCTGTTGAGATCACAAATAGGCTAAGTCACAGCATGAGTTCCATTAGATCCTAATTTTAAAAGCATTTAAATTTATTACAAAGTAAATCTAGTGGGGTGAGCTATATCATTTACATTAAAGCATCATTATTACTTTGAAAAATGAAGGTAGGGGTTTGAGGAATTCAGCTGAAAGGGAATGAAAAGTCATATATAGTCTAGCAGAGAAGTGAATTCTTTTATCTTTACCTTTCTGATTTGTCATGACAACTACCTCTCAACTGTCAAAAAAAGGATTTTTATAACAGAAAAAAGATCCAAATGATATATCACATCAATTACTATTTTAAAAATATAAAATTTTCATAGACAAGCTTTATTTACTTAAAACTAAATTTAAATTTGTACAATAAAAATAAAATACTCATCAGAAATTTACTTAAATGAAATTAAGTTTTTAAAAGCTTGAAACATTTACCTATATCCTAACATTTATTTAAAAATTAAAATTATGCTGGGCGATGGTGGCGCACGCCTTTAATCCCAGCACTCGGGAGGCAGAGGCAGGCGGATCTCTGTGAGTTCAAGACCAGCCTGGTCTACAGAGCTAGTGCCAGGACAGGCTCCAAAGCCACAGAGAAACCCTGTCTCGAAAAAAAAAAAAGCAAAAAAAATTAAAATTATGAATATTTCACAAAATCTTATTTAAAAAAGCCTCCATCATACAAAGATATTTCATCATACAATTTATTTTTCTTCCTATAGTTTTTTTTATTATTGTTTTTGTTGAGCTAGTCATTTTGCTCCAAAGAGAAACTAAATTGCATACATAATTTGATATGTTTTAAATTCTCTATTAAGATTGATCTTTATTTTATTTATTTGTATATCCATATGTCTGTGTGCAAAGGTATCCTTGGGTCAGAAGAGGACAATGGATTCCCTCAATCTGGAGTTCTGGGCCATTCACTGTGTGGGTCCTGGGAATCAGTTGGATTCTCAGAGACTGGTGCTCTCGACCACTGAGGGATCTCTCCAGCTCCGCTAAAATTTTATGTAAGATTACATTTCAAGAAATACTCACAAACACTACTGTTGTAGGAATTCATTCAGCCAATAGCCTTTTGGTTACTGGCCCAGTGAGCTCTCAAGGAGTTATTTACCCATGCCTACACACTACTTTGTGTTGTGAAAATTAAAATTATTTCTTTCTTGATTATGTTTTGGCATATCCACTATTCTGTACTGAGTTTTTTGGGTTATTTTATTTTATTTTCATCTCTTTGAGTTTGTGCAACCATTAAAGCAGTGGTTCTCGGCTTTCCTAATGCTATGGCCCTTAAGACAGCTCCCCATGTGGTGATCCCCAACCATAAAATTATTTTGTTGCTAATTCAAAATGTAATTTTTCTGTTAGGAACTGTAATGTAAATATCATATATGCAGGATATCTGATATGCGACCCCCAAGGGGTCACAGCCCACATGTTGAGAACCAATGTGCTAGGAATTCTTCTGTTGTTGATTTTGTTGTATTGTGTTGTCAGAGAGAAAACACTGAGTTATTTCAATTTTTTCTATATTTGCTGAGATTTATTCTCTAATATATGGTCTGTTTTAGAGGAATTTCCATGGGTGCTAGTAGAATATATATTCTTTAGTTTGAGGTTTAATACTCAGTAGATTACCTGTTGTGTCCATTTGACATATTATGCCTTTTAATTCTGTTTCTCTACTTATTTTTCACCAGATCACCTGTTTGTTGGAGAAAGTAGGGTATTGAAATCACCTAGTTACTGAGTTGAATTAACTCTGTCTTGAAGTCCAGTAGAACACTTCTTATGAATTTGCGTGTGCTAGAGTTTGGTGCATACATGTTTTCCTAAATGCATCTTGGTTTGTTGTTCCCTTGGCCGTTTCAATTTGTAATTAGAGGATTTAATTTTTTTTTTATTTAAAAATTTTTTGACAAGATACTTTGATCATATTCTTTCTCGTTCCCCTACTCTTCCCAATCTCTCTACCCACCCAATTTCATGTCCTTCTTTCTCCTTCTCAAAAACAAAATCACAACAAACAACAACAACAACAAAATTCCAAAACCAAACTAATAGGATACAAAAACACGGAGTCTGCTTTAAGTTAACCAACTATTCCTGGGCACGGGGCCTGCCCTGGGGGTGTGATTTGGGCATACCCACTGGAGGAAGCTGATTTTCTCTTTCCAAGCAGGAATTAATTGTAAGTTTTTGGTTATGGTTGAGACTTGGTGTCCTCTCCTCCTTCTCAGGGCTGGGACTTTGTCTAGTTTGAGCCTGTGCAGACCTTGTGTGTGCTGTCACTGTCTGAGTTCACCCCGAATCTGACACAGAAAATGTAGAGAACAGGCTTGCATTTGTGGGCACAGGAAAGGGCTTTCTGAACAGAACCCCAGTAGCACGGGCATAAGACTAGCAATTAATAAATTGGATATGATAAAGTTTAAAAGCTTTGGCACAGCAAAGTACACAAACATTTGATCAGAAAAGGAGCCTAGAAAAGGAGGAAAGATTCTTTATAATTTACATCTGATGGGGTCTAAAGTACACAAAGAACGAAAAGAAAAAAAAAACCTGAACATCATAAAGACAATTCAATTTAAAATGGTGTACTGAACTAAACCAAGAGAGACTTCTCATAAGATGAAACACAAATGACTGAGAAGCACTTAAAGAACTGTTCAACATCCTTAGTTAGTCACCAGAGAAATACAAATAAAAACTACTTCGAGATTTTTTTTTTTCTTACCACAGCCAGAACGGTCAAGATCAATAAAACAAACTATAGCATATGCTGAATTTAGTCAGTGCTAGTGGGAGTGCAAACTGGTACAACCACCTTGGAAATTAATGTGGAGGTTCTTCAAAAAGCTGAAAATCTATCAACCACAAGATTTACCTATACCACTGTTGGGCAAAATACCCAAATGACTCTACATCTTCCCACAGATATTCTTACTCAGCCATGTCCATTGCTGCTCTATTCATAATAGCTAGATACTGAAAACAGCCCAGATGTCTGTCAACTAAGGAATGTTTATTAGTTTTTAATAAACAAATGCTATTTATAATTATTTTTATATATAACTAAAGTTTCGCTAAATACAAATTATAATAGTGGTTTTCTATTTCCTTGATCACTACCAGCTCTTTTATGAACTCATTACTGAATGGGTACATGGTTTTGCCAACGAAAACTCCAAAAGAAATAAGAATGCTTATAAGGTGATCCAAATGTTCTCTTTCACATCTTATCTGAAGTGGATGAGACTTTTAAAAAGAAGATAAGTGGAAAGAGAAATTAGAAAAGAAGGAGAGGGTAACTATGGCCTAAGAGCGGGGGCTGTTCTTATATATACCACTTATGTAAATGTCACAAAGAAACTGTCTTGCACATGTCGTAAGCTAGGACAAAGAGACAAAACAATGGTTTACTACTGACTCATTTACAGTTTGATTATAAATAAAGTAGGCCTGAGTGAGACGTCTCAGTAGGTAATGGTATCTGCTGCCCACTTTGGTGATCAGAGCTTAATTAATGGTACATACACAGCAGAAAGGGAGGAACAACTCTTACAAGCTGTCCTCTTATCTTTACACATATACCACAACATGTGCATGTATGCTCACACATGGACACACACATATGAAATCATAATTTTGTAATTAAAATGAGATAAAAATAATTTAATCTAGATTTGTAAGCTGATTTTCATCATCCACTATTCTTTCTGGAAAATTAGAAAAAATAGAACCTAGAGTTTTCTTAAAGAGGGATGTAAATGAAATCTTCAACTATTATGAAATGAACCCTTCTCTAATTGTACACAAAGCTATTCCATTCTAGAGATACTTATTTAGCAGTTGCTATAGTCATTGAACTATAAAATCAGGCCAATGTACTTCAGTAAGTTTATTTTACTATATTATAGATATGCCCCCAATGGGTTTAGAAAAAAAAAGCCAGAATGAAATAAAGGCAAAATAGTATCTGTGAATGACATTTGGTTCTCCTCTTGAACCTGAACATAACAATTCTCTCAAGTATCCATGTCAAAAAGAAACCATACAAGACACTATAGTTAAAAGTCAATGGCCCCTTTAACAAGACGTCCTCCTTAAACTAGAAGAGCATTTTGGGAACAGGAAGACATGCTTAATTGTCTTGCTCTTTTAACACTTTCACTCCTCAAAGTACTTGTCCCTAATGTGTACACTTTTAACCATGTAATTAACTGACCAATGGAACCGAATTGAAGACCCAGATATTAATCAACACACTTTTGAACACCTGTTTTATGACAAAGAAGCAAAAAATATCAAATGGAAAAAAGAAAGCATATTTAACATATGGTGCTGGCATAACTGGATATCAACTTGTAGAAGAATGAAAATAGACCCATATCTATCACCATGCACAAAACTCAAGTTTAAATAGATCAAGGACCTCAACATTAAGCCAGACACACTGGACCTTATAGAAGAGAAAGGGGGAAGTACACTTGAACGTTCGCATTGGTACAGGAGACCATTTCCTAAATATAACCCCAGCAGCACAGACACTGAGAGAAACAATTAATAAATGGGACCTCCTGAAACTGAAAAGCTTTTGTAAAGCAATGAACATGGTCAACAAAACAAAGCGGCAGCCTACAGAATGGGAAAAGATCTTCACCAACCACACATCAGACAGGTCTGATCTCCAAAATATATAAAGAACTCAAGAAATTGGTTATCAAAAGAACAAATAATCCAATTAAAAAATGGTGTGCAGACCTAAACAGAGAACTCTCAACAGAGTAATCTAAAATGCCTGAAAGACATTTAAGGAAATGTTCAACATCCTTAGTCAGCAGAGAAATGCAAATCAAAACAACTCTGAGAGTCCATCTTACAACTGTAAGAATGGCCAAGATCAAAAACACTAATGACAACTTATGCTGGAGAGGATGTGGGGTAAAGGGAACACTCCTGCATTGCTGGTGGGAGTGCAAGCTGGTACAACCCCTTTGGATGTCAGTGTGGTGATTTCTCAGAAAATTAGGAAACAACCTTCCTCAAGACCCAGTAATACCACTTTGGGGTATATATCCAAAGGATGCTCAATTGTGCCACAAGGACATGTGCTCAACTATGTTCATAGCAGCATTGTTTGTCATAGCCAAAACCTGGAAACAACTTTAATGCCCCTCGACCAAAGAATGGATAAAGGAGATGTGGTACATTTACACAATGGAGTACTACAAGCAGAAAAAAATAATGACATCTTGAATTTTGCAGGCAAATGGATGGAGCAAGAAAACATCATTTTGAGTGAGGTAACACAGACCCAGAAAGACAATGATCAGATGTACTCACTCATAAGTGATTTTTAAACATAAAGCAAAGAAAACCAGCCCACAAATCACAATCCCAGAGAACCTAGACAACAATGAGGATCCTAAGAGAGACATACATAGATCTAATTTACATGGGAAGTAGAAAAATACAAGTTCTCCTGAGTAAATTGGGAGCATGGGGAACTTGAGAGAGGGTTGAAGAAGAGGGGAGAGGCAGGAAAGGGAGCAGAGAAAAATGTAGAGCTCAATAAAAATAAAAAAGATTGCATATGTGGAAATAAAAAAAAAAAGAAATTGACTGGTCACTGAGAACAGGTGCCAAATTGACCCATTTAGAAAAACTTCTTTAGGAAAAATTTGTTTGTGTGTTTTGAACCTGAAAATTTTTCTGTTTCCTGGTGTTTCAAACTGCATTATAAGATTCTATTATAATGTTATTTAATATGTAAAATGAAAAATAAGATTTTTGTTTAAAAATGCACTAAGAAATAAATGTGTCAAACTCATTAACAGCAGCAAGTTTAATTTAAAATAGAACTGTCTTGGAATGAGGAAATTTGAAAAATACAGCATGTATATGGTCCCAACAGCAATTTATTATGAAAACTCTCTCTGGTAGAAATACCAGTTAAAATATTTCCCTTAACATTGCCAATGTTTTATCAATATCTCATTGCACAATTCTCAAGGGCACAATAATGGTTTAAGGATAGATATTTGGGCAAGGGACTTAAAAATTATGCTAAGCCCTGTGATATCAAGTTCAGACAGTAAAATCTGGTCATATAATTGGATCTTACATCATATCAATAAATCCTGTTAGTTCATAATGCTTACAGGAGCAACAGACAAGTTATTTCATCTTACAATGCTGCGGAATGAATGGTGAATTGCTCCACTGATTGCTCCACAGTTCCTGAATTACTTTCTCTAGAGATTTGAATATAAAAAACTTCTTCTGGTTTATTACTAAAAAATAATGCCAAATTGTTATAACTAACTCAAAAAACTATAAAAGCATGAATCTACCATTTCCTGCCTGACTCTCAATTTGTGGTGAACATCTGAGCACAAATGGAATTAAATTTCAGTCTCTTCAAACATTACGGTCTTCAACTTTCTGTTTTCCAAATACCAGCATAACAGTGCGAAGACACTTTATAGCACCAATAGAATCCATCCTAGAAACCAAATGATGCTGATTATACATATTGACAAAGTAACTTATGAAAATTGGCACTTCGATCAAGATGGTATAGAATGGCTATAACCTGGCACTTCAATAAATATGGTATACAATGACTATAATCCTGTTTCCATCTTAAAACCATGACATAACCCATTCACCCGCCAATTGGGTTTTATCAATCAAAAAACCACTAGTATATCTATTCTTGTTCACTAAAATAAACTTGTCTGGAAGTTTTAGTTGCTTTGCCAAATAAGATGTAGACATAAATTTGGAATACACAGTGATTTTAACCTCTAACAACACTGCTACCAGTTTAACATTTTGCCCTTTGAAGGTTACTTCTGTTGGTTTCTTCTAACATAAAACATCTACTGAGTGCCTAATATTGTTCAGATACTTGTGCTACAAAAATGACTCCCTGTGAAGTACCCACACTCATGTTAAGGAAACACAATTTGCCAAGCTAACAGTGAAAGTCTAGACTTCTTTGCTCATATTTTCCCTCCTTCTGCTCCTCCTTGGGACATTGGGAGCTCAGTCCAGTGCTCCAGTGTGGGTCTCTGTCTCTATCTCCATCCATCTCCAGATGAAGGTTCTATGGTGATATGCAAGATATTAATCAGTATGGCTATAGGATAGGGTCATTTCAGGTTCTTTGTCCTCAGCTGCCCCAGGAACTAACTGGGGACATCGCCCTGGGCACCTGGGAGCACCAAATCTCTTGCCAACCCTAAGATGGCTCCCTTAATTAAGATGTGTGCTTCCCTGCTCCCCTATCAGACCTTCCTTTATCCCAAACATCCCGTTTCCCAAGTTCCCCCCAACCTCCCCTTCTCACTTTTCTCTCCCCATCTCAGGGGTGCACCCACCCACGGAGACAGTGGGGCTGATCTATTGTGAGCTCACCAAGGCCAGCTGGACTACGATTGAAAAACCATGGGATAAAACCGGACTCTCTGAATATGGCGGACAATGAGGGCTGCTGAGAAGCCAAGGACAATGCCACTGGGTTTTGATCCTACTTCATGTTCTGGCTTTGTGGGAGCCTAGCCAGTTTGGATGTCCACCTTCCTAGACCAAGATGGAGCGGGGAGGACTTTGGACTTTCCACAGGGCAGGGAACCCTGACTGCCCCTCAGACTGGAGAGGGAGGGGGAGAGGAGTGGGGGGGAGGGGGAGAGGAGAGGGAGGAGGGGGGAAAAGGGAGACGGGGAGGGAAATGGGAGGCGGGGAGGAGGCGGAAATCTTTTTTTTTTTCAATAAAAAAATTATATTTAAAAAAAAACAGTGAAAGTCTAATAGGTGTCGTTAGAGTTCAGTATTGTAGAAGCTGAAAGGTGGCAGACATCAACAGTCTGGCAAAGCTAGAGAACTTCTGTCAGTGAGGAAACATCTAAAGTTATCATAGGAAAATTTCTATTTAATAATGGGTAGACTCCCTAAATAAACACATATATAGCATTCAATAAAATTACTACAACATGTACTGACTGTCTATGCCATTATTTCACTTATGTTTAATATTGAAGGGCCCCATTTAAATAGAGATATGTGAAAAGACCTAGGCAAAGGCAAACCAGCCTGTAGAAAATTGGCATTTAGCCAGGTGGTGGTGGCACATCCCTTTACTTCCAGCTTCAGGAGGCAGAGACAGCCAGATCTTTGTAAGTTCAAGGATAGCCTGGTCTATAGGCTCCAAAGCTACAGAAAAATTCTGTCTCAAAAAAAGGAAAGAAAATTGGCATCCATATTATGTACTGATTTGTAATAACAGTGGATAACCCTGAGCAAGGATGTGACCCAACCCGGATAGACGTCTTCCCCTTAATTCAAGTGTTTAGAATCCTACTGTGGGCAGCTGGGCACTGATGGCACAAACAGAGATGGTTTCTCTAACCACATTTCTAAGTTACATCTTGAACTACTTAATTATTAGGGTAAAAAACTTCTTCCCACTATATTCATGCAGCATTTTATTATTAATCCTAGAATCTCTGAAATCTAAGAGTCTAACTAGTTTCAAATGATTCTTATACTAAGCACTCACAGACGCTGATCTCAAATAAGACTGAAGAAACAACTATCTCTGTTCAGTCTTGCACACAATTACCTATGTGTAAATGAATAACCTGAGTTAAAAGGGTATAGCTCTTTTTGACAAACAAAGCAATAACCTAGCAATCTATGGTACAAAGGCCTTGAACAGACTATGGGCTTTGATGAGGCACTCAAAGTCTTTAGATCCATCTGCCAAGTGATGGGCTATGCTGTCTGTATTGTGAAGGAGAAAATTTACTGAATGGAACTGGTCCAGATACTCACAATAGTTTCTGTGCACTCAGACATCACGAAAGCATCTAAAAACACCTTTTAGAAATTTTCCCATGCTGCAAAATTCAAATCTTACTGCCAAATCATTTCTAGACAGATGGAAAATGAAGTATGTCCCCAATATGAAATATCTAGGCAATGAACAGCTGGGTAGTTGTTACTGAACAACATTTCTCACCAGCTTCCTGCAGGACCCTCCTGTTTCAATGTCAGAAACAGGTCCAGGAATTGTATGAACACCTGAAAAACTCATTAACTTTTATAACACTATTGCGCAGCTTATCTCAGACATCAACAAGGGTAATCACAGAAGGAAGATACATGTTTTAAGCATATAAAATTACAACAGAGTAAGGGAACCGAAGGAAGAAGGTAGACATTTGTCACAATATCCATACTAAGAATGGTACACTGAAATGAGACTAATCTTCATTTAAAATCCAACGCTACTGATCACGTTACAGTATAACACATGCCATGTATGTTCAACTGTATGTGTAACACTACCAATAGATATGAACAACTGCTGTTACACTAGAAGCATACTTTCACTAGAATCACTACAGAAAACACAATGAGGGATGAAGAACTGATAAACTCATAAAGTAGGTCAAGTCAGTGTCAATCAAGTCTAAAGATATTTTAACACATTATGTACAACCCACTAGTATTGTTTAAAAAAAAAAACAAAAACAAACAACAACAAAAACGATGGATTAGAGGAAGCTTAGTGGTTAAGAGGACTGACCACTTTTCTAGAGGACCCAAATAGATTTCCCCCACCACAACCATCTGTAATTAATGCATGTGGTGCACCAACCTATATGTAAACAAAATACCCATACCTGTAAAATAAATAATGTTATTTTAAGTTTAAAAATGCAATATTAAAACTAGTTAAGATATGGGTAAACGGGGGAACCAAGGCAATACCAATAAACTCAAACTATAGAAAAATGCACAAGTACTATGTATCTTAATAAAGACAGAAAGCACACAAAAAAGTCAGCATAGAATAGTCTTATATGCCTATAATTTGCTGTTCAAGGTGATGCAACTCAAGAAATAAGATCTTTCTGTAACCAAGAGACAGAGTAGACAAAGTACGGATACCAAGACCAATAAAGCTGGCAGAGAGCACCAGTCTCCCTGGGAAATGACAAAGCTGCGGAAAGAGCAAGTTATCTCTGTGACATGAGAAATGACCTTCTCAAGCAAGGTAAAGTCAGTTTTGTTTACTAAATCCTTGAGAAGGTTCTGCTAAATTCTTACTTTAACTATCTTTAGGAAGGCCAGTGACACATCCCAAGGTGACTCTTCGTGAATGGCTGAGATGGGGTAAGGTCAGTTGTCATCCTCTAGAGTAGCTAGTGCAGCTGTGCCCTTGACACTCCAGTGACTGCATCAATTCAAGCTGCTAACACTGCACTGGACACGGAGCCAGCTATTTCAGTGCATCCGTGTCACGTGGACTATACCAAGGCATTTCTTAAGTGTCACTCGAATGGGTCTATGAGAAAAGCCTCACATCTACATTTCAGTCACCTGTTCATGTTGTAAGAAAAATACTACCCAGTTATCATTTTTATGTTGATACCTATGAGAGACAATCTGAGTTTTCTCTTCATTGAGGGACTGACAGATTTTTTTTTTATTTAGTGCCTACAGTGGAAATCAACCCTTTGTGCAGGTGGCTATTTTCAGAGATGAAAGAAAATAAAATTATATAAACTCTACTACTGTTGTAGTTGGCATCAAGTACTGAGCTACCAGAACCTTAGAAAACATTTTTAATATATGCATAAATGACTCCTGATAGACTAGGTGGCTAATTAAAATAAAATAGGATAAAACAACATTTCTGAAGAAAGAATTTGCTGATGATTCAACTAGCACAAAAAGAATGCAGTTTTGAGGAGCAGATATTTCTAAAGTACCATTAATTCTGTGTTTTAAATGAAACTGCACTAGGGCATGCTTTTTGTTAAAATGTTACATTTGTAATTAATTTAAATTAGTCGATTTCCTACTCTGAAATTAATACTCATTTCTACTATAGGATAGAAATATTCTAGTCATTATAAATTCCCAAAGAAGTACATTTATTCTCTCCATTTTTACTAAGTTTACTCAACACAGTGTTTTGCACACTATTTGTGACAGAGTTTAACTGAAAGCAAAATAAATTATGCTTGCTAAAACTAAACAGTTAAATATATTCAACTTAAAGACCACAGTGATTTTTTAAAAATATGTTTTTCCACTCAATCTACTGCTTACACAGGACAGAGAGCCTCTTGTTACTATAGATATGCTCACCCAAAGCAGATGAATTCCAGGGAGGTGAAGGATCCACAAATAAACAGAACTAATCAGTTATGGGCTCTTAAAATGATACTAATTAATACTTTTACTTTCAGGAATAAAAACTGACCCTTGTATTTTAAAAAAAAATTACCAAGATGTTGAGCAAACCTTACTTCTGGCAGTGGGCTGGCCGGCTTTGTTAGGATTCCTCCAACGTACACAACGTTAGGCAGGGTGGGTCTCGGAAACTCCAGTGCTACGTCAGTACACAACATCCACAGGCTGGACCCATGAACCAAATCATACATGGACTTCGCAGGGAGCAGGTTGTACTTCTGCATTATCCTCTCATATTTGGGAAGAACCAGGAAGCTGACCCCTATTCTGGAAATGAGGTAAACGCCAGTATTTTTCATCCTTTCCAGGAAGTTCATGCGGTCTGTGAGGAGTGAGTTAAACTCTGGGACGTAAGCTAAAGGAGCAGGCGCTCCTACTTCAGCAGGATACCAAAGGCCAGTAGAAAATACAGCATATTTAACTCCTAAAAGATGGGCGATCACAAAACCACACATATCATTGGGGTCCACAAGTAGCAGGTCAAACTTTTCCTTTTTCAAACCCTGGATTAGGGCTTGGTTGCCAACCATCATGTCACAATTCTTAGTATAGTGATCCAGTATGTCAACCAGTTCAACGGCTGTCAATCTCCCAGAGAAAATATTCCGCATTTTAGACTGCAGGAAAGCATCTGAGGTGGTACTGTTGAAGATCCCTGGGTATCGCTGGAGGCTGTAGTGATTAGATGGGTCAATGTCTCTGCCTTCTGAGAGAAGGAACACTGTGTGGTGGCCTCTCTCATGCAAGGCTGATGCTAGCGTCTTGAAAATGTACAAATGGCTTTCAAACATAATTGGCGGCACGATGATGATTTTGGCAGCCCTTGCTATTCCAACAGCACTCCATAGGAGCATGAAATATGTAGTGTAAGACTTCATAGCTGTGAAGACAACCAGAAAATAACTTAAAACAGTATAGAAAGCTAGCCATTCAAACAATCACAAAGACTTTATTTTCCAAAATATAGGATGATCCAATTCTTTTAAAAATNNNNAAAAATTATTGAAGTACAGAATTGGAAGAAATTGACACACAATACATATTAAGATCAATCTGAAAATACATTATTTCATTAGTAAATGAAAGGTTTTTAATCCAAATAATAACTTCTGCAAGGCGTAGAGCCAAGTGATAGCGCTTGTTTGAACACTATCTATGAAACAGTATTAAAAATCCTTATTCTTAATATATGTCATATCATTGTTAATTCCAGGAGAGTGATAGTTTTTAATTTTCAGGTATATCACTACCCAATTGCTACTTAAGTCATTTTAACTTAGTGGTAACACTCCCAGTTGTGAGTAAAGGTTTCTAATAAGAGGTCACTCTTCATAAAATAATTAAGTAGTAGTTCAGTAATTCTGTAGAAAATGTATTGCCCTCACAGGTAAAATCATCATTAAGTGTGCTAAATATCCTGGCAGTCTGTATTTATGCAACAGTTTCGTCATTATGTAATGTGTTAATTCAGGGCATCACCCAAGTGAATGACTTTCAAAAGTCGAAGAGTAATTGTATATTGAAGAAGGGTTTTGTGAATGACTCTGTGCCAGACCACACTTTCTACATTCCACCTTCAAGCAGAGTACCAACCTCAAGTTTCATGGATGTACACTGCAAGTCAGACATTTCTTCTAGCCTTTCATGTTAATAGGTTACGTACAAAGTCTGACTCTGCCATTTGTGGGAAATAAGCACATTGTTTGCAGGAGAACTAATAGCTGTACACAAAGCTACCGAATATCATCAGGCTCTAGGGAAGACCTCTGCGCGAAGAAACAGTCTAAAGAGTTATGCATGGGAACTGGACACTTTGGTTTCAAGGAACAACTCAAAATATATTTAGACATACATTACAAATGATGGTGAACGTGCGTGTTTTTGCTAATGACTGTGTATTAGCCAAATTCTTTAGGCAAATTTCCACCATCTAAACTCAACTGAAACAAATATTCAAATTTCAATATTCAAATTTTGCAAGCAATCTAAAATAATCGCACACAAAACAAGCTGGATTCTTCCAATAACAAATGCAATATATTTTCAGCTATTTTTCCCTTTCTCACTCAAAGCAGAAATAAAAACAATGTATTCTATAAATAAAAAAATCTATAAAAAACAAACAGAAACAAAAACAAAACCCCACAGTTTCCACAGCAAACTTTTCTCTAATTACAAGGTCGATATAGGACAAAATAAGTAGTCTTGAAGAAGAAAAATGCTTTCTAGGTTTTTAATGTACTATATTTTGGCCTCATACCAGTTGTGACACTCTGGTGTTAGTTTCTTCCAGCTTAAAGAAGAAAAAATTAGAGAGTTTGCATGCACATGTTACAAATTCTAGGGATGAAATTTACATAATAGCAGGTATGCCATAAATACTGTTGTCTACTGTCACCATGTGCATACACAAGATGCTCATTGATGGATTCATGGCAGACAGCTACTATTCTGCTCTGTTGGCCTGACAGTTAGCATGCACTTCAATCGCACTCAAAGTCATACACTGAGGAAGGACCACAGTGAGTAACAAATGCTGAAATTCTCCTAGTCCATAGTCATCTGATCACATCCCCTGGATTATTCTGCTGCTATTATATATCTTGTCCTAATAGTCATTTGTGTTTTAGGAAGACTGTTTATCAAAAACTGTATAAGTGAAGGTGGACTACAGGAGATAATGAGAGACAGAGAAGAGGAAGAGGGATGGCAGCAGAAGGGACAAAGAAGAAAAAAGTAAAAGGGAACAACTGAGAAAGGCTCAGGAAGCATAGTAAGAGCTAGAGGAAAGGGATGAAAAGGATGGAGGGACCCTTAAACCTCCTGCGGGAACTAGCTATTGGAGGAGGTGTAAGCTTATATCCTTATTGGGCAGAGGGAGGGAGTGCTGGGAAAGTGACCAAGAGTGTTGGTAAGGGGGAGGGGAGTTTGGAACTGGTAGGTGTGTGTGTGGAACTATCAGGGGAAACAGGTGAGACAGGACAGATGAGGCAGGCCCTGGAAGGGGAGATGAGGTGAATGTAAGTCTCTCCATAGCGCAGCAGGGACCAGAGCATCAGGAAAAGACAAAGGGTGGTGGAAGAGGAGTCTCCCCAGCAATTAGAGGTGAGCCACCCACCTCAGTCTTCTGACCAGAACCAGAACAGAGCCTGGGCTGACTGGGGAAGTAATGCTTCCCAACTCTGTCCCTCTGCAGTCCCAGAAGGCTCAGAGGAAAAGATGGGGAGCCCTGATGGGGGGGTCCTGAGGATGTCATGACTAGATCTCATTCCCAGACCACACAGTGAGCTCCTGAGCTGCCTCAAGGAGCAGAGGCAGCTGGGCCATCTATGCGACCTCACCATCAGGATGCAGGGGCTGGAGTACTGCACACACATGGCTGTGCTGGCTGCCTAACAGCAACTACTTCCAGAAGCTCTACTTATTGTCGGGTGGGGGTGGGGGTCTGTTATGGGGACAGGGGTGGTGTGACAGATGCTGGAAGAGCATGGGCTGGTGTGCGTGAGTATGAGCAGGATTTTATAGGGCCTGAGGCCCTGGGTGCCCTGCTGGAATTTGCCTACACAGCTACACTGATCACCAGCAGTGCCAACATGCTGGCTGTACTCCAAGCTGCCTGACTATGGAAATGCCCTGCGTTATTGTTGCCTACATGGAAATTCTACGAGATAGCGGGCTAGAAGCCCCCAGCTCAGATAAGGATGACTGTGAGCAAGTCTGACTATAAATGGAGACTTTTGCCACTGCCACCACCACGGCCTCAACCTCAGGAGAGCGCAATGTGAAGATGGCCCTCCACAGGTGCCCCTCCAACCACCACCACCACCACCAATTCAACCTATTGCCTGCCATAGCTGCAAGTCCTGAAAAGCTTTTCTTCAAACCAAGGGGGTTTGAGCAAACCACTTGGTCCCTGATACATCCATAGAACTCACCTATCCCTTGACTTACCAAGAAGAGGTGGTTGGTAGAGTAGACAACTGTGGGAGCAGTGGGTTTGTGACCAGGTACAATCCTCCCACAGGTGCTGCCTTACCTCCTACTCAGCCCTAGATCTGAGGTCTTTGAGGGTGAGGAAGAAGAGGAAAAGCTGGTATATCCCCCAGCCTATGGGCTAGCACAGAGCAATGAGCCCCCAATATCACCAGATGGTTCAAATGAAGATACCAATGATTTTGACCTGATGGCCTACCTAAGTTTTCTATGCCAAGCCACCCTGGAACCACACCTGTGAGGTTTAAGATATCTGCTTTACCAGGAATGACAAGCTTAAGGTCCATATGCGGAAGCACACAGTAGAGTGCCCCTACTCATGCCCACACTGCCCAGCCAGCTTCCTGCATAGTAAGACTTCAAGAACCACATGCACCTACACACTGCGGACCTGCCCTATGAGTGCCACCTGTGCCACAAGGCTTTCACCAAGGAGGACCACCTGCAGCACCATTTCATGGGCCAGAATTGCCTGGAGGGGAGCACCAGAAGGAGGATGATATGCCACTGAATGACTCAGCATCCTCAGCCACCAGACTCTGCTGGCCTTGACCTCTCCAGTGCTCAAATGGACACCTTCCAGCTCTCTCTGGCTCCATTCTAGGAGCAAAAGGCTTCCCAGTCACTATGCAGGACCCCCAGTCACTATGCAAGAGCTCTATGAGGAGAAGGAGGGGACACCTACCACGCCATTGGCAGAGTCCTCGTCAAAGAGGGATGAATGGCCAGGCAGTAACAGCACAAGGCCTGGGACATCATGCTAAGCAACAGGGAGCATCAAAGACAAATGGAGTTGGGGTGAAGGATACTGAGCCTTGCTGGCATGAGAATCAACCCTTTCTCCCAAGAATCTTCATTCCAATTCCAAGCCGAGGTTTTGAGGCACAAGCTCTCTAGATTGGGATGATCACCCAAGGAGTAATATATGAAAAAAAATGTATGTATGTACGCATATACACATATATGTGTATATGCACACACACACACACACACAGTAAAGGTCTCTGTCCACAAATGCTACTGGAGAATAGAACCAATAATCTATCTTTGATTTGTGGGGTCCCACTTCTTTTATGCAGGTTCCTAGGAATCTAAGGCTTGGGACCAAAGCCTTGCACCCTGAGTTTTGGCTGTGTGTGAGGTAGAAGACTGCCCATCTCTTCGGAGACCACCCCCTTCCTGGTTTCTGTTCCCTTTTGCCGACAGTAAATTATGCAAAGGGGTGGCAAAGGAAGGGTGGGTGGAGGAAACAAGGTGGAAGCCAGAAAGACTGGAACAGGGAGGAAATGAGCCATCGCAGTGGCCCTCTACCCAGTTCCAAAGCTGAGACTTGGGATCTTGGAGAAGGCAGCAGAGTGACCTCATTGATTCACCTGCCCAGCCCCAGGTGGTAGCAAGAGGGCTTCACCCAACTAAGGGAGCTCTCCACCTCTTTCCTCCTGTCTCCAGGTCAGGGAATGTCTTGTACCTGGCACTCCTCCCCTGGGGCAAGAGGGCAGAGAGGGCTGAGCATCTTAGCCTTTACTCCTCCTTATCTTCCTGCCACGGAGCTTCAAGCAGAGCCGCCCCTGCTGCTTGCTGCCCCTCACTAATGCATCCCCTGGGATGGTGGGTGTTGGGTGTGGGATGGGGTAAGGGGTTGAGGTAGCTTTTTGAAGGGAGTGGCCAAGCCAGCGCCATCTGGAAGCCATGCCCTGTAAGGGTGGGCCTCCCCCTCCCCTCCCCACCCAAACCCCTATCCTCCATCCCATCCCCACCCCACCTCAGGCCAGTGACCATTTTTCATGATCTAGCATTACACCCAGACATCCTGGCCTGTGAATGGGTGCCCCCTTGCCAATATGGTGGTTAGGCAATTGCAGAACCAACCTAGGGGAAAAAGGATCCTTTCCTAGATTTTGCCTGTCACTCTTTCTTAGGAGTGAGTCCACCCCCATTGTGTGCATTGCCTCTTCTGGTGGTCTTGTTGAAATGCAATTTCACATTTTTAACCACCAAGTCTCCTGAGGTGGGAAAGAATCTTAAGCCTACCCTTTCCTAGTTTGGTGCTGAATCTCTACTGTGAATGGGGCTCTACCTTGCACTATTTCCCCCTCTTCACCTGCTCCCCCCAAAAGGGGCAGGCTCAAGGGCCCAGTGCTCTCTTCTCCCCATGCATCTCCACACCCATTTGCACAGATATCCCCAATGGTGGGGGGTCAAACAAGGAGGGTGACAGAACCCGTGCCTATATCTATTTACAAAGTGATGATGTAATATATTAGTAGGAAGGTCAGGTGTCCCGGGCCTCATCCTAGCAATTCAGGTGAATGAGGAGCCCAGGGCTGGAGAAACCTGAGGCTTAGTCCTTGACAGTGAGGCCAATCTCTCCATTTTGCTTTCCCACTTACTGGCTTAGTCTGAGAAAGCATTCTCTATCCCATAGCCTTCTTCTACCCCTGACCCTACCCCACCCACCCTTGGGTGTAAGAGACAGTAAGAAATAATAATTTAAAATTCGTTGTAAAAAATAACAACTTTATAGGTAGGAGTTTTATTTACAAAACATGGTGTAGCACTAAATCTCTTTTCTATACACAATTACACATTTTTTGTTCCTCAAAACACTTGAGTAGGTATTAGTTGATTCATACATTAGAACTGATGGTTCCAGACTACCGCCTGAGGATTTAGATAAACTATATGGTTCACCAATTCCAATGTGTGACACATGACAGCACTTGGCGTTTCATATTGAAAGAATAGTAATTTGTCATACATGAGGTGAAAGAACAAACGGTTCTAACACAGCAGTCTGAATAGGGCTGCAAAGCAGTACTGGCAAGTTCAGAAGCCACTCATGATACATATGGTTAGTCTAAAGGCACTTAAGCATGCTCTCTCCTGAAGCCCACGCCCACCAGGGCTTTATCCTGACTTGTCCTGAAATTATTTCCTGTAGTACAGTCAAGAATCCCAGCCTCACCTGAGTAAATATTTCTGAACAGAACTCCTAAGGCACAGAGACAGTGCCAAGCTGTGTCTCCAGCCAATAGGCACACTGCTACTGACAATTAAGAGGTTTTCCTTGAGTTCAGAGGTTCTACTTTTCTTCCTTAGGTAACCCCAATAATCATAGAAGTGTTATAAACAACTAAGAGAATTATCATCACACTCCATCACAGCAGCGAGAGATGTACTCAGGGAACTCTGTGGTGTGCTAGATGCCAGACTGAGGCATCAGAAGATGACTGCGGCCTCTGTTCTCTTCTCAAGGAATAGTGTCCTCTACTTCAACTTGGTTCGTGGCCAAAAAGATTAAAGAGAACATTTGCAGCATCTAGTTCGAGTTGCATAAATAAATTCTCCTACAGGACGAGGATATGGAGTAAAGCAGGAGCCTAGAAATAAAAGTGTTGACTCCCCACTGGAGCTCACAAAGTACTGAAGCTGGATGAAAAGCTAACATTGCTTCCTGTCATTGGTCCCTCTGTCTCCTTTATTCTGACTTAAGGGGCTATCCTTGGGCCACTTTATTCCCACATAAAATAAAGACCTCCTGTCAAATACAATGAGGACAATTGTCTAGGGCTAACAATCTTACTCAGGAATGGTAGTAAACATCTAAGCCCCCCAACCCCTCCAGCAATGACTTCTTTCTGAGATTACCACTCAGGACCTGTTCAGACATGATGAGTAAGAACTTCATCCTCTAAACCTAACTCTCCTATGAGTTTCCTCAAGCAGCACTTACGGTCACTTTTCTAGTTCCTCTTCCCAACATAACCACATTGAATATATCTCTGCTTTTTAATTTCTGTCTCTTTAACTGATATATGGGGACTGGTGGCTGAGCCCAGGCTTCTGCCTTAAAAGCTCTGGTTACAGAAGGAGAAATGCTACGTGCATTTTCTGATTTTTGCCCTAATAGTCACTCTACCATGCCTCATAGCTGGTGTGCGACTGTGGTAACTGACACTCCAGGCCATGCACTCCCAAAGAGTAAACCTGGAAAGGTGTAGCCACAAAGATACTTGGAGTCAGAAATGCCATTCTTCTATGTCTGTGCCAGATACTGTTTATGAGGAGCTAAAATACCCACTCTACGCCACTGTACTGTCTGTCTATAGCACTAGGAGGATGAATCATGATGGTCTTCCCAGATTTGCGGGAGTTACCAGGGGATGGGCATTTCAGTGCTAAAAGTGGAAGAACCCTGAGCAAGTCAAGCAAGTGGCTCACTCACAGCTCTGACCGTGTAGTTCTTTTCTCTGCTCTTGAGACTTGAAAGCATTACTTCACTTACACTAAGACAGCTGCTTTCATTTATGAAACAATCTCGAAAAGGTAAGAACCTGACACAAAGGCTAACACCTAGTAAATTAATCCACTTTACTCCACTATAAAAAGAGAGGACAAAAACTCACACACATGCTTACATGCATTCAATTCAGACACACACACACACACACACACACACACATCTCTCTCTCTCTCTCTCTCTCTCTCTCTCTCTCTCACACACACACACACACACACACACACA